>NW_027046470.1:0-24858 GCF_025399875.1 Dalotia coriaria | reverse complement strand
AAAATGCTTATTTTAGTTAAAACAGCTTTTGACGTTTTGGTTTTACGCTTTTAACGCGTAAAACAGCATAAAAACGCAAATTTTTATTATTGTTTTATTTTTTTTCTTTTAAAACGTTTAACGCACAAATGCTTGAAAATGCTTATTTTAGCAAAACAGCCTTTGAGCTTTAATCTGTTTTTTAAAGCGTAAAACAGCATAAAAGGGCATTTTATTATTTTTTTTTATTATATTGCGTCTATTTAACGTTTCCCGGTTAAAATGCTTGAAAATCTAAGAAAACAGCCGTTTGGCTTTATTCTGCTTTTAACGCGTAAAACAGCATAAAACGCGAATTTTTATTCGTTTTATTTTATTCCTCTTTTTGAACGATTTCAACGATCAAAATGCTTGAAATGCTTATTTTGAAAAAAGCACGTTTTGAGCAATCTGCGTTTACGCTAAACAGCATAAAACGACGTTTTTATTATTCGTTTTTTTATATTGTTCATTTGAACGATTTAAACGATCAAAATGCAAAAATGCTTTTTTTTGCAAAACAGCACTTTTTTGGGCTTTATTCTGCTTTTTTAAGGGAAAAACCCAAAAAAAAACGGGGGAAATTTTGTTTTATTTTTTGCGTCTTTTGAACATTTCAACGTTTAAAAAGGGAAAAAATGCTTATTTTAAAAACAGCCGTTTTGGCTTTAATCCGTTTTAACGCGTAAAAACATAAAGACGAATTTTTACGTTTTTTTAAATTTTCGCTTTTAACGTTTAAAACGACCCAAAATGCTTGGAAGCAAAACAGCCGTTTTGAGCTTTATCTGCATTTAACGCGTAAAACACTAAAAACGAGGGTTTTAATTATTCGTTTTTATTTTATTGCGTCATTTAACGATTTAACGATAAAATCTTGAAAATGCTTATTTTAAAAACGACGTTTTGAGCTTTAATCTGCGTTTTAACGAAAACAGCATAAACGCAAAATTTTTATTATTCGTTTTTTTTAAAATATTGCTTCTATTTAACGATTTAAACGATTAAATGTTGAAAATGCTTATTTTGAAAACACCCGTTTTGACTTATCTGCGTTTTAACGCGTAAACAGCTAAACGAAATTTTATTATTCGTTTTTATTTTAGCTTATTTGACGATTAACGATCAAAAATGGAAAATGTTATTTTAGCAAAACAAGTTTTGGTTAATCTGGTTTTAACGCGTAAAACAGCATAAAAAAGGGAATTTTTTTATTCGTTTTTTTTAAATTTGCTTTTTGAACGTTTCAACGATTAAAATGCTTGAAAATTTTATTTTAGCAAAAAGCACGTTTTGGCTTTATTCTGGTTTTACGCGTAAAACAGCATAAACGGACAATTTTTATTATTCGTTTTTATAATATTGCTTCTATTTGAACGATTTCAACGATCTAAAGTTTTGAAAATGCTTATTTTAGAAAACAGCAGTTTTGAGCTTTAATCTGCGTTTTGGCTAAAACAGCATAAAACGACGAATTTTTATTATTCGTTTTTATTAAATATTGCACGTCTATTTGAACGATTTCAGCGATCGTAATGTATTTTAGCCAGGCATAGCGTTTGGGCTTTTAATCTGCGTTTAACGCGTAAAACATAAAACGACAGATTTTTTATTCGTTTTTAATATTGCTTCTATTTGAACCGTTTCAGCGATCTAAAATGGCAGAAAATGCTTATTTGGCGAGCAGCACGTTTGAGCACAATCTGTGTTTTAACGCGTAAAACAGCATAAAAACGACGAATTTTTGTTATTCGTTTTATTAATATTGCTTCTGTTGAACGATTTTAGCGATCTAAAATGGAAAAATGCTTATTTTGGCAAAACAGCGCGTTTTGGGCTGTCTGCGTTTTTAACGCGTAAAACGTATAAAACGACGAAGATTTTTATTATTCGTTTTTATTAATGTGCGTCTGGCAATTTCAACGATCGCGCGAAAATGCTTATTTTAGCAAAACAGCGTTTTGAGCTTTCATCTGCGTTTAACGCGTAAAACAAGCAGAAACGACAGGAATTTTTATTATTCGTTTTTATTAATATTGCTTCTATTTTAGACGATTCGCTTGATCTAAGTACTTGAAAATGCTTATTTTACTTAAAGAACAGCACGTTTGAGCTTTATTCTGCGTTTAACGCGTAAAACAATATAAAACGACAGAATTTTATTACATTTAGTTTTTACCTTTTTATTGCGTCTATTTGGAACGGTTCAACGATCGTCGCTTGAAAATGCTTATTTTAGCAAAGCAAGCACGTTTTGGGCACAATCTGCGTTTCTTGCGTAAAACAACATAAAACGACCGATTTTTTATTATTCGTTTTATTAATGTGCTTCTATTTGAACGATTTCAGCGATCTAAATGCTTGAAAAATGCTTATTTTATAAAACAGCGTTTGAGCTTTAATCTACGTTTAACGCGTAAACAGCATAAAACGACAGAAATTTTTATTATTCGTTTTTATTAATGTGCGTCCATTTGAACAGTTCAGCGATCTAAATGTGAAAATGCTTGGCTTTAGCAAAACAGCACGTTGAGCTTTAATCTGCGTTTAGCGCGGAGACAGCATAAAACGACAATTTTTGTATTCGTTTTATTAATGTTGCTTCTATTTTAACCGTTTCAGCGATCTACGTGCTGGAAGGAAATGCTTATTTTTAGCAAAACGGCACGTTTTGAGCTTTAATCTGCGTTTTAACGCGTAAAACGGCATTAAATTTTTATTATTATTCGTTTTATTAATATTGCGCGTCTGTTGAACGGTGCAGCAGTCTAAATGCGAAATGCTTATTTTAGCAAAACAGCCATGCCCCAGGCTTTAATCTGCGTTTTAACGCGTAAAACAGCATAAAAGCGACAATTTTTTTTATTAATATTGCTTCATTTAAACGTTTTCCCCAACGATCAAAAAATTTTTGAAAATGTTTTATTTTAGAAAAAACACCCAATTTTTGAGTTTTAATCTGCTTTTTAACGCGTAAAACAGCAAAAAAACGACGAAATTTTTATTATTCTTTTTTATTAATTTGGGTTTCTTTTTGGGAACAAATTTCAACGATCAAAAATGCTTGAAAACCCCTTTTTAGAAAAAACAGCACGTTTTGAGTTTTAACCCCGGTTTTAACGCGAAAACAGCATAAAACGATGAATTTTTTTATTTTTTTTTATTAATATTGCTTCTATTTAAACGATTTCAACGATTAAAATGTTTTTTAAAAAATGCTTATTTTAAAAACAGCACGTTTTGAGCTTTAACCCTGGTTTTAACGCGTAAAACAGCATAAAACGACAAATTTTTTTTATTATTTGTTTTTATTAATTTTTGCGTGTATTTGAACGATTTCCGTCAAAAATGCTTAAAAAATGCTTTTTTTCCCCCAAACAGCCCCTTTTTTGAGCTTTAATCTGCTTTTTTAACCCCCCAAAAAAAAGCATAAAAGCGACGTTTTTTATTAATATTGCTTCTATTTGAACGATTTCAACGATCTAAAATGCATAAAAATGTTTTTATTTTAGCAAAACAGCACATTTTGAGTTTTATTCGCGACCGCGTAAAAAAAGCATAAAACGACGAAAATTTTTCCCTTTTTTTAAATTATTGCGGCCTATTTGAACGATTTAAACGATCTAAAATGCTCAAAAAAATTTTTATTTTAGCAAAAAGCCGTTTTGAGTTTTTAATCTCGTTTTAACGCGAAAAAATCAAAAAAAGGGACAAATTTTTTTATTGTTTTTTTTAATTTTGTTTCCCTTTTTTGAACGATTTCAACGATCTAAAATGCTTGAAAATGCTTTTTTTTAGAAAAAACAGCACGTTTTGAGCTTTAATCTGCGTTTTAACGGGGAAAAACAGCAAAAAAATGACGATTTTTTATTATTCTTTTTTATTAATTTTGGGTTTTTTTAAACGTTTTTCAACGATCTAAAATTCTTGAAAATGCTTATTTTAGCAAAACACCCGTTTTAAAGGTTTTAATCTGCTTTTTTAACGCGAAAAACAGCAAAAAAAACGACGAAATTTTTATTTTCGTTTTTAAATATTGTTTCTATTTGAACGATTTCAACGATCTAAAA
This sequence comes from Dalotia coriaria, assembly GCF_025399875.1. Lineage (NCBI taxonomy): Eukaryota > Metazoa > Arthropoda > Insecta > Coleoptera > Staphylinidae > Dalotia > Dalotia coriaria. Next base: position 20,770 of record NW_027046470.1, on the reverse strand, counting down.
TGCTTGAAAATACTTTTTTTAGAAAAACACCCGTTTTATTTTAACCCCGTTTTTTTAACGCGAAAAACGGCATAAAACGATGAATTTTTATTATTTTTTTTTATTAATATTTTTTTTGAACGATTTCAACGATCTAAAATGTTTTTAAAAAATGCTTTTTTTTTAGCAAAAACGCGTTTTGAGTTTTAATCTGCGTTTTAACGCGTAAAAACGCAAAAAAAACGACGAATTTTTTATTATTTTTTTTTATTAATATTGCGTGTATTTAAAACGATTTAAACGTTTTAAAAATGCTTGAAAATGCTTTTTTTTAGCAAAACAGCACGTTTTGATTTTTTCTGCTTTTTTAACGCGTAAAACACCCCAAAAAGCGACGAATTTTTATTAATAATGCTTCTTTTTTGAACGTTTCAACGATCTAAAATCCCAAAAAAGCAAGCAAAACAGCCATTTTGAGTTTTATTCCCTTTTTCGCGAAAACAGCAAAAAAAAGGGAGGGAAATTTTTTATTATTCGTTTTTATTAATATTGCGTCATTTGAACGTTTTAAACGACCCAAAAAATCCCTCGAAAATGCTTTTTTTGAAAAAACACCCGTTTTGAGTTTTAATCGGGGTTTTAAAAAACATCATAAAACGACAAATTTTTTTTATTATTCTTTTTTTATTAATATTGTTTCTTTTTTGAACGATTTTCAACGACCCCAAAAAAGAAAATGCTTTTTTTTAGAAAAAACAGCACGTTTTGAGTTTTAATCTGCTTTTTTATCGGGGAAAAACGGCATAAAAAGGAAAAATTTTTTTTCTTTTTATTTTTGGTTATTTGAAGGGGATTTCCGACCTAAAATGCAAAAAAATGCTTATTTTAGCAAAACACACTTTTTTGAGTTTTTAACCCCGGCGTTTTAACGCGAAAAAACAGCAAAAAAACGACAAATTTTTTTATTATTCTTTTTTATTAATTTTTATTTTATTTGAACGATTTCACCGGATCTAAAAAACTTAAAATTTTGCTTTTTTTTAGCAAAACAGCACGTTTTGAGTTTTAATCTGCGTTTTAACGCGTAAAACAGCAAAAAAAACGACTTTTTAATTATTCGTTTTTTTTTAAATTTCTTTTTTAAACCCGATTTCAACGATCAAAAAAGCTTAAAAAATGCTTTTTTTAGCAAAACAGCCGTTTTGGCTTTAATCTGCGTTTTAACGCGAAAAAAAAAGCATAAAACGACGAATTTTTTATTATTTTTTTTTTTTTAAATATTGTTTCCCTATTTGAACGTTTTCCCAACGATCTAAAAGGGCGAAACTTATTTTAGAAAAACAGCACTTTTTGAGCTTTAATCTGCGTTTTGGCGTAAAACAGCAAAAAAACGACAAATTTTTTTATTATTTTTTTTTAAATAATATTGCGCTTTATTTAAAACGTTTTCCCCAACGATTTAAAATGTTGAAAATGCTTATTTTAGCAAAAAAATTTTGAGTTTTAATCTGCGTTTCCCCGCGTAAACAAAAAAAAGCGACGTTTTTTTATTATTCTTTTTTATTAATATTTTTTTATTTGAACGTTTTCAACGATCAAAAAATGCAGAAAATGCAAATTTTTTAACAAAACAGCACTTTTTGGGGCTTTTTTCCCGCGTTTTAACGCGTAAAAAAACATAAAACGGGGGGAAATTTTTCCTTTTTTATTAATTTTGCGTCTATTTGAACGTTTTTTGGATCTAAAATGCTTGAAAAGGCTTATTTTAGCAAAACATCACGTTTTTGAGCTTTAATCTGCGTTTTAACGCGTAAAACAGCACAAAGCTGACGAATTTTTTTTATTATTCGTTTTATTAATATTGCTTCTATTTGAACGATTTCAGCGATCTAAAATGCTTGAAAATGCTTGTGCAGCAAAACAGCGCGTTTTTGAGCTTTTAATCTGCGTTTTATAGCATAAAACAGCAAACGAGCAGAAGTGCATTAGTTTTTTATTAATATTGCTTCTATTTGAACGATTTCAACGATCTAAAATGCTTTGAAAATGCTTATTTTAGCAAAACGAAGCACGTTTTGAGCTTTAATCTGCGTTTTAACGCGTAAAACAGCAAAACGACGAATTGCAGTATTCGTTTTTTATTAATATTGCTTCTATTTGAACGATTTCAACGATCTAAAATGCTTGAAATTGCTTATTTTATAGAACGGCACGTTGGCTTTAATCTGCGCGTTTAACGCGTAAAACAACGCATAAAACGACGGGGTACATTATTCGTTTTTTATTAATAGCTACGGAACGATTCAGCGATCAAAAGCAATGCTTATTTTTACAGCAAAGGCAGGCTCGTTTTGGTAATCTGCGTTTTTAGCGCGTAAAACGGCATAAAAACATTGGTACTTATTATTCGTTTTTATTAATATTGCGTATTCTATTTGAACGATTTCAATGATCTAAAATAGCGAGAAAATGCTTATTCTAGCAAAACGGCACGTTTTGAGCTTTAATCTGCGTTTTAATGGTAAACAACATAAAACGACAATTTTTTTATTATTCGTTTTTATTAATATTTTGCTTCTATTTGAACGGAAGTTTTCAACGATCTAAAATGCTTGAAAATGCTTATTTAGCAAAACAACAGCACGTTTTTGAGCTTTTATTCTGCGTTTTAGCGCGTAAAGAGCAGCATAAAACGACGAAATTTCTATTATTCGTTTTTTATTAATAATTGCGTCATTTGAACGATTTCAACCTGATGCTTGAAATGCTTATTTAGCAAAACAGCACGTTTTCGAGCTTTTAATCTGCGTTTTCACGCGTAAAACAGCATAAAAATGACGAATTTTTTTATTATTCGTTTTTATTAATATTTAAGCTTTCTATTTAAACGATTTCAACGATCTAAAATTCTTGAAAATCTTGCTTATTTTAGCAAAACAGCACGTTTGAGCTTTTAATCTTAACGTTTTAACGCGTAAAACAGCATAAAACGACGAAATTTTTATTATTCGTTTTTATTAATATTCGCTTCTATTTGAACGATTTCAACGATCTAAAAATGCTTGAAAATCTTATTTTAATAAAACAGCACGTTTGGCGAGCTTTAATCTGCGTTTTAACGCGTAAAACAACATAAAAACGCTTGTTTTCTGTATTTGTTTTTATTAATATTGCGTCTATTTGAACGATTTCAACGATCTAAAATGCTTGAAAATGCTTATTTTAGCAACAAAACAGCACGTTTTTGAGCTTTTAATCAGCGTTTTAACGCGTAAACATAACATAAAACGACGAAATTTTATTATTCGCTTTACATTAATATTGCGTCTGACTGAACGATTTCAACAATCAAATGCTTGAAATGCTTATTTTTTAGCAAAACAGCACGTTTTGAGCCAAATCTACGTTTAGCGGTAAACAGCAACGACCGGTACATTATTCGTTTTTTATTAATAACCTATTTGAACGATTTTCAACGATCTAAAATGCTTGAAAAATGCTTATTTTAGCAAAACAACTGCGATTTTTGAGCTTTAATCTGCGTTTTAACGCGTAAAACAGCATAAAACGACGAAAATTTTTATTATTCTTTTTATTAATGTGCGTCTATTTAAACGATTTCAGCGATCAAAATGCTTGAAAATGCTTATTTAGCAAAAACAGCGTTTTAATTCTGCGTTTAACGTAAAGCAACATAAAACGACGAAATGGTTATTATTCGTTTTATTTATTAATATTGCGTCTATTTGAACAATTTCCAGCGAATAAAATGGCGAAAATGCTTATTTTAGCAAAAACAGCGTTTTTTGAGCTTTAGTCTGCACGTTTTAACGCGTAAAAACAGCACTTATAAAACGACGAAATTTTTATTATTCGTTTTATTAATATTGCTTCTATTTGAACGATTTCAACGATCTAAAATGCTTGCGTATTTGAAATACAACTACGTTTGAGCTTTATCTGCGTTTAACGCTTAAAACAACGCGAAAACGACAATTTTTTGATTATTCGTTTTTACTATTAATATTGCGCATATTTGGCAGACACGATTTTCAACGCGATCTAAAATGGCGAAAATGCCCCAATTTTATGCCTTGAAACACGTTTTGAACTTTAATCTGCACGTTTTAACATGAAAAACAACATAAAAACGACGAATTTTTTTATTATTCACGTTTTTTATTAATATTGCTTCTATTTGAACGATTTCATCGATCTAAAATGCTTGAAAATGTTATTTTAACCGAAGCAGCACGTTTTTTGAAGGCTTTTAATCTGCGTTTTAACGCGTAAAAGCAACGATTTTTATTATTCGTTTTTATTAATATTGCGTCTATTTGATCGATTTCAACGATCTAAAATGCTTGAAAATGCTTATTTTAGCAGAAACAGCACGTTTTGAGCTTTTTAATCTGCGTTTTTAACGCGTAAGAAACAGCATAAAACGACAAATTTTTTATTATTCGTTTTTATTAATATTTAGCGTCTATTTGAACGATTTCCGGCGATAAAATGCTTGAAATGCTTATTTTAGCAAAACAGCGCGTTTTGAAGGAAAGCAATCTGCGTTTTAACGCGTAAAACAGCATAAAACGACGAATTTTTTATTATTCGTTTTTTGTATTACTTCTATTTGAACGGTTCAACGATCTAAAGCTTAAAATACTTATTTTAGCAAAGCAGCTGAGCTTTTGTTTGCGTTTAGTAAAAACAACATAAAAACGACTAATTTTTATTATTCATTTTTTTTAATGCAATATTTGCATCTATTTGAACGATTTCAACGATCTAAAATGCTTGAAAATGCTTATTTTAGCGAAAAACAGCACGTTTTGAAGGCTTTTATTCGCGTTTTGACAACGCGTATAAAGCGGGCGAAATTTTTATTATTGCGTTTTTTATTAATATTGCGTCTATTTGAACGATTTCAACGTCTAAAATGCTTGAAAATGCTTATTTTTAGCCAAAACCTTTGAGCTTAATCTGCATTTTCACGCGTAAACTTTAACATAAAAATGACAAATTTTTTATTATTTAGTTTTATATTAATATTTGCTTCTATTTAAACATTTTCAACGATCTAAAATTCTTGAAAATGTATTTTGTAAAACAGCACGTTTTGAGCTTACACCCAATCTGCGTTTTAACGCGTAAAACAGCGCATAAACGACGGGAATTTTTATTATTCGTTTTTGGCTAATATTGCTTCTGAACATTTCAACGATCTAAAAAATGCTTGAAAATGCTTATTTTAGCAAAACAGCGCAGTTTTTTGAGCTTTTAATCTGCGCAACGCGTAAAACAACGCATAAAACGACGTTTTTCTATTATTTACGAACATTAATATTGCGTCTATTTGAGACGATTTTCAACGATCTAAAATGCTTGAAATGCTTATTTTAGCAAAACAGCACGTTTTGAGCTTTTGAATGCTGCGTTTAACGCGCGTAAAAACAGCGCAAAACGACGAATTTTTATTATTCGTTTTTATTAATATTGCTTCTATTTGAACGATTTCAACGATCTACAAAATGCTTGAAAATGCTTATTTTAGCCGTCTGCTGCGCAACGCGTAAAACAGCATAAAAAGTAATGACGAAATTTTTGTTATTCGTTTTTATTTTTATTGCGTCTATTTGAACGATTTCAACGATCTAAAATGCTTGAAAATGCTTATTTTAGCAAAACAGCACGTTTTGAGCTTTTAATCTGCGTTTAACGCGTAAAACAGCCTCACGACGATTTTTTTTTATTATTCGTTTTATTAATATTGAAAGCACTTCTATTTGAACGATTTCAGCGATCTAAATGCTTGAAAAATGCTTATTTCAGCGTAGCAAAACAGCACGTTTTGAGCTTTTAATCGTTTTAACGCGTAAAACAGCTTTTATAAAAACGACGAAATTTTTTATTGTCGTTTTTATTAATAATATTGCGTCTATTTGAACGATTTCAACGATCTAAAATGCTTGAAAATGCTTATTTTAGCAAAACAGCGTTTTGGTAATCTGCGTTTTTAACGCGTAAAACATAAAACGGTGACGAATTTGCATTATTCGTTTTTATTAATATTGCTTCTATTTGAACGATTTCAACGATCACAAATGCTTGAAAATGCTTATTTTTAGCCTTAAAGAACAGCTTTGCACAGGCTTTTTAATCTGCGTTTTTAACGCGTAAAACAGCACTAAAAACGACAGAAATTTTATTATTCGTTTTAATATTGCGTATATTTGAACGATTTCAACGCGATCTAAATGGCGAAAATGCTTATTTAGCAAAACAGCACGTTTTTGAGCACATTCTGCGTTTTAACGCGTAAAACAGCATAAAACGACAATTTTTATTATTCGTTTTTATTAATATTGCTTCTATTTGAACGGTTACGACGATCTAAAATGCTTGAAAATGCTTATTTCAGCAAAACAGCGTTTGAGCTTTAATCGCAACGCGTAAAACAACATAAAACGACGAAATTTTTTATTATTAGTTTTTTTATTAATAGCGTCTATTTGAACGATTTCAACGATCTAAAATGCTTGAAAATGCTTATTTTAGCGAACGGCACGTTTTGAGCTTTAATCTGCGTTTAACGCGTAAAACAGCATAAAACGACGAAATTTTTTATTATTCGTTTTTTTACGTATTGCGTCTATTTGAACGATTTCCCGGCGATCTAAAATGCTTGAAAATACTTATTTTTTTAGCCAAACAACGCTTTACGTTTTGAGCTTTATTCTGCGTTTTAACGCGTAAAACGAAAACGACGAAATTTTTATTATTCGTTTTTATTAATATTGCGTCTATTTGAACGATTTCAACGATCTAAAATGCTTGATAACTTATTTTTTAGCAAAAACAGCCGTTTTTGAGAGGAGCTTTAATCTGCGTTTAGCGCGTAAACAACGACGAATTTTTATTATTCGTTTTTACAGTAATATTGCTTCTATTTGAACGTTTCAACGATCTAAAATGCTTGAAAATGCTTATTTTAGCAAAACAGCACGTTTTGAACTTTTATTCTGCATTTTTAGCGCGTAAAACAGCATAAAACGACGACATTTTTTATTATTCGTTTTTTATTAATATTCGCCTATTTGAACGATTTCAACGATCCTAAAATGCTTGAAATGCTTATTTTAGCAGCAAAACGAAAGCACGTTTTGAGCTTTTAATCTGCGTTTTCACGCGTAAAACACAACATAAAAATGACGTTACATTATTCGTTTTTTATTAATATTGCTTCTATTTAAACGATTTCCAGCGATCTAAAATTAGCGAAATGGTTATTTTAGCAAAACAGCACGTTTTGAGCTTAATCTGCGTTTTTAACATAAAACGCAACATAAAACGACGAAATTTTATTATTCGTTTTTGTTAATATTGCGTCTGTTGAACGATTTCAACAATCTAAAATGCTTGAAAATCTTATTTTAGCAAAACAGCGTTTTTGAGCTTTAATTTGCGTTTAACGCGTAAAACGCTTATAAAGCGGCGGGGTACGCATTATTCGTTTTTTTATTAATATTGCGTCTATTTGAACGATTTCAGCGATATAAAATGCTTGAAAATGCTTATTTTAGCAAAACGCGGCACGTCGCGAAGGCTTTTAATCTGCGTTTTTAACGCGTAAACAGCATAAAACGACGAATTTTTTATTATTCGTTTTTATTAATATTGCTTCTATTTGAACGATTTCAACGATCTCTTAAATGCTTGAAAATGCTTATTTTGGCAAAACAGCACGTTTGAGCTTTATTCTGCGTTTTTAACGCGTAACGTAGCATAAAAACGACGAAATTTTTATTATTCGTTTTATTTAATATTGCGTCTATTTGAACGATTTTCAACGATCTAAAATGCTTGAAAATGTATTTTAGCAAAACAGCGTTTGAGCTTTAGTCTGCGTTTTTAACGCGTAAACAGCATAAAATGACGAATTTTTTATTATTCGTTTTTTATTAATATTGCTTCTATTTGCAAGCGATTTCAACGATCACAAAATGCTTGAAAATGCTTATTTTAAGCAAAACAGCACGTTTTCAGCTTTTAATCTGCGTTTTAACGCGTAAAAACAACGCATAAAACGACGAAATTTTTGTTATTCGTTTTATTAATGTGCTTCTATTTGAACGTTCACCACGATCTAAATGCTTGAAAATGCTTATTTTAGCAAAACAGCACGTTTACGGGCTTTGAAATCTGCGTTTTAACGCGTAAAACAGCATAAAACGACGAAATTTTTATTATTCGTTTTATTAATATTGCGTCTGTTGGCAGACGCTTTCAGCGATCTAAAATGCCTGAAAGTAGCGTTTTAGCAAAACAGCGCGTTTTGAGCTTTTAATCTGCGTTTTAACGCGTAAAACAGCATAAAACGACAGATTTTTATTATTCGTTTTTATTATGTGCGTCTATTTGAACGATTTCAACGATCTAAAATGCTTGAAAATGCTTATTTTAGCAAAACAGCACGTTTTGAGCTTTAATCTCGTTTTAACGCGTAAAGCAACATAAAACGACGAATTTTTATTATTCGTTTTTATTAATAGCCTCTATTTGAACGATTTCAACGATCTAAAATGCTTGAAATTGTATTTTGTAAAACAAAGCACGTTTTGAGCTTTTAATCAGCGTTTTAACGCAGTAAAACAACATAAAAACGACAGATTGCACATTATTCGTTTTTATTAATATTAGCTTCTATTTGAACGATTTCAACGATCACAAAAAACTTGAAAGCCATATTTTAGCAAAACAGCTCGTTTTGGTAATCTGCGTTTTAACGCGTAAAACAGCATAAAACGACAAATTTTATTATTTCGTTTTTATTAATATTGCGTCTATTTGAACGATTTCAACGATCTAAAATGCTTGAAAATGCTTATTCTGTAAAACAGCACGTTTTGAGCTTTTAATCTGCGTTTTAGTACGTAAAACAGCATAAAACGACGAATTTTTTATTATTCGTTTTTTTATTAATATTGCTTCTATTTGAACGGTTCAACGATCTAAAATGCTTGAAAATGCTTATTTTATGTAAAACAGCACGTTTTTGAGCTTTTATTCTGCATTTTAACGCGTAAAACAGCATAAAACGACGAAATTTTTATTATTCGTTTTTATTAATGTGCGTCTATTTGACGATTTCAACGGTTGATCCTAAAATGCTTGAAAATGCTTATTTTAGCAAAACAGCACGTTTTGAGCTTTAATCTGCGTTTTCACGCGTAAAACAGCATAAAAATGACGAATTTTTATTATTCGTTTTTTTTGATAGCGTTAGCTATTTAAACGTTTCAACGATCTAAAATTCTTGAAAAATGGTTATTTTAGCAAAACAGCACGTTTTTTGGGCTTTAATCTGCGTTTTAACGCGGTAAACAACATAAAAACGACAGAAATTTTATTATTCGTTTTTATTAATGTGCGCGTCTATTTGGAACGATTTCAACAATCTAAAATGCTTGAAAATGCTTATTTTAGCAAAACAGCACGTTTTGAGCTTTAATTTGCGTTTTAACGCGTAAAACAGCATAAAAACGCTTGAATTTTTATTATTCGTTTATTGATATTAATGTGCGTCATTTGAACGATTTCCGGCGATATAAAATAGCGAAAATGCTTATTTTAGCAAAACAGCACGTCATGAGCTTTTAATCTGCGTTTTAACGCGTAAAACAACATAAAAACGACGAATTTTTATTATTCGTTTTTTATTAATATTGCTTCTATTTGAAGGCGTTTCAACGTCTTAAATGCTTGAAAATGCTTATTTTAGCAAAACAGCACGTTTGAGCTTTATTACCGTTTTTAACGCGTAAAGCAGCATAAAAACGACGAGAATTTTTATTATTCGTTTTTTTTATTTATTATTTGCGTCTGTTGAACGATTTCAGCGATCTGATAGCGAAAATGCTTATTTTAGCAAAACAGCACGTTTTGAGCTTTTAGTCTGCGCGTTTTAACGCGTAAAACAGCATAAAAATGACGAATTTTTTATTATTCGTTTTTATTAATATTTGCTTCTATTTAAACGATTTCAACGATCTAAAATGCTTGAAAATGCTTATTTAAACAGCACGTTTTCAGCTTTTAATCTGCGTTTTAACGCGTAAAACAGCATAAAAGCTTGACAGAAATTTTATTATTCGTTTTTATTGTATGCTTCTATTTGAACGATTTCTACGATCTAAAATGCTTGAAAATACTTATTTTAGCAAAACAGCACGTTTTGAGCTTTAATCTGCGTTTAACGGCTTTAAAACAGCATAAAACGGCAATTTTGATTATTCGTTTTTTTTATTAATATTGCTTCTATTTGAACGATTTCAACGATCTAAAAAACTTGAAAATGCATATTTTAGCAAAACAGCTCGTTTTGAGTTTAATCTGCGTTTTAACGCGTAAAACAGCATAAAAACGAAAAATTTTTTTTTATTATTCGTTTTTATTAATATTGCCTTTTGAACGATTTCAACGACAAAATGTTTAAAAATTTTATTCTGCAAAACAGCACGTTTTGAGCTTTAATCTGCTTTTTAAATCAAAAAACAGCAAAAAAACACAAATTTTTTTATTATTCGTTTTTATTAATATTGTTTATTTAACGATTTCAACGATCTAAAAATTTTTGAAAATGTTTTTATTTTAGCAAAACACCGTTTTGAGTTTATTCTGCATTTTAAGGGTAAAAAGCTAAAAACACGAAATTTTATTATTCGTTTTATTATATTGCGTCTATTTGAACATTTCAACATCTAAAATGCTTGAAAATGCTTATTTTAGCAAAACAGCACGTTTTGAGCTTTTAATCTGCGTTTTCACGCGTAAAACAGCATAAATACGAATTTTTTTTTTCCTTTTTTAATATTGCTTCTATTTAAACGATTTCAACGATCTAAAATTGGAAAAGGGTTATTTTAGCAAAACAGCACGTTTTGAGCTTTAATCTGCGTTTTGCGTAAAACAGCAAAAAAACGACGAAATTTTTATTATTCTTTTTTATTAATATGGTCTATTTGAACGTTTTTCCCAACAATTTTAAAAATGCCTTAAAAATTTATTTTGCAAAACAGCACGTTTGAAGTTTAATTTGCGTTTTAACGCGTAAAACAGCATAAAAACGGCGAATTTTATTATTCGTTTATTATTATATTGCGTCATTTGAACGATTTCAACGATATAAAATGCTTGAAAATGCTTATTTTAGCAAACAGCACGTCATGAGTTTACTCGTTTTAACGCGTAAAACAGCATAAAACGACGAATTTTTTATTATTCGTTTTTTATTATATTGCTTCTTTTGAACGATTTCAACGATCTTAAATGCTTGAAATGCTTATTTTAGCAAAACAGCACTTTTGAGTTATTCTGCTTTTAACGCGTAAAGAGCATAAAAACGACGAAATTTTATTATTCGTTTTATTAATATTGCGTCTATTTGAACGTGATTTCAACGATTTTAAAATGCTTGAAAATGCTTTTTTAGCAAAAACAGCACGTTTTGAGTTTTAGTCTGCTTTTTAACGCGTAAACAGCATAAAAATGACGAATTTTTATTATTCGTTTTTATATTTGCTTCTATTTAAACGATTTCAAGATCTAAAATGCTTGAAAATGTTTTTTTTTTGGCAAAACAGCACGTTTTCAGCTTTAATCTGCGTTTTAACGCGTAAAACAGCATAAAAAACGACGAAATTTTTATTATTCGTTTTTAAATTGCTTCTTATTTGAACGATTTCTCGATCTAAAATGCTGAAAATGCTTATTTTAGCAAAACAGCACGTTTTGAGTTTTTAATCTGGTTTTAACGCTTAAAAACAGCAATAAAACGAAATTTTTGATTATTCGTTTTATTAATATTGCGCATTTGAACGATTTCAACGACAAAATCTTGAAAATGCTTATTTAGCAAAAACAGCATTTGAGTTTAATCTGCTTTTTAAACGCGTAAAACAGCAAAAAACGACAAATTTTTTTAAATTTTTCGTTTTTATTAATATTGCTTCTATTTTGAACGATTTACGATTAAAAATGCGAAAATTTATTTTTGCAAAAAGCACGTTTGAGTTTAATTGCTTTTTAACGCGTAAAACGCATAAAAACGGCAAATTTTTTTATTATTCGTTTAATTATATTGCGTCTATTTGAACGATTTAAACCCATATAAAATGCTTGAAATGTTATTTTAGCAAAACAGCACGTTTTGATTTTTTATTCTGTTTTTTAAAACGCGTAAAACAGCATAAAACGACGAATTTTTTATTATTCGTTTTTATTAATAGTTCTATTTGAACGATTTCAACGATCTTAAAATGCTCTTTGAAAATGTTTTATTTTGCAAAACAGCACGTTTTGAGCTTTATTCTGCGTTTTAACGCGAAAGCGTAAAAAACGACGAAATTTTTATTATTCGTTTTTTTTAATATTGCTCTATTTGAACGATTTCAACGATTTTAAAAATGCTTGAAAATGCTTATTTTAGCAAAACAGCACGTTTTGAGCTTTAGTCTGCGTTTTAACGCGTAAACAGCATAAAATGACGAATTTTTATTATTCGTTTTTATTAATATTGCTTCATTTGAACGATTTCAACGATCTAAAATGCTGAAAATGCTTATTTTGCAAAACAGCACGTTTTGAGCTTTAATCTGCGTTTTAACGCGTAAAACAACATAAAACGACGAAATTTTTATTATTCGTTTTTATTAATACTGCGTCTATTTGAACGATTTCAACGATCTAAAATGCTTGAAAATGCTTATTTTAGCAAAAACACGTTTTGAGCTTTATTCTGCGTTTTAACGCGTAAAACACATAAAACGACGAAATTTTATTATTCGTTTTTATTTTATTGCGTCTATTTGAACGATTTCAACGATCTAAAATGCTTGAAAATGCTTATTTTAGCAAAACAGCAACTTGAGCTTTTAATCTGCGTTTTAACGCGTAAAACAGCATAAAACGACGAATTTTTATTATTCGTTTTTTTAAATTGCTTTTTATGTCAGACGTTTCATCGATCTAAAATGCGAAAATGCTTATTTTAGCAAAACAGCACGTTTTGAGCTTTAATTTGCGTTTTAACGCGTAAAACAGCATAAAACGGCGAATTTTTATTATTCGTTTATTATTAATATTGCGTCTATTTGAACGATTTCAACGATATAAAATGCTTGAAAATGCTTATTTTAGCAAAAACAGCACGTTTTGATCTTTTATTCTGCGTTTTAACGCGTAAACACTAAAATAAAACTGAATTTTTTATTATTCGTTTTTATTAATATTGCTTCTATTTGAACGATTTCAACGATCTTAAATGCTTGAAAATGCTTATTTTAGCAAAACAGCCGTTTTGAGCTTTATTCTGCGTTTTAACGTAAAGCAGCATAAAACGACGAAATTTTTATTATTCGTTTTTTATTAATATTGCGTCTATTTGAACGATTTCAACGATCTAAAATGCTTGAAAATGCTTATTTTAGCAAAACAGCCGTTTTGAGCTTTTAGTCTGCGTTTTAACGCGTAAAACAGCATAAAAGACGAATTTTTTATTATTCGTTTTTTATTAATATTGCTTCTATTTAAACGATTTCAACGATCTAAAATGGCTTGAAAATGCTTATTTAAGCAAAACAGCACGTTTTCAGCTTTAATGCGTTTTAACGCGTAAAACAGCATAAAACGACGAAATTTTTTATTATTCGTTTTTATTAATATTGCTTCTATTTGAACGATTTTCTACGATCTAAAATGCTTGAAAATGCTTTTTTGCAAAACAGCACGTTTTGAGCTTTTAATCTGCGTTTTAACGCTTAAAACAGCATAAAAACGACGAATTTTTATTATTCGTTTTTGTTAATTATTGCGTCTATTTGAACGTTTCAACGATCTACAAAATGCTTGAAAATGCTTATTTTAAGCAAAACAGCCGTTTTGAGCTTTAATCTGCGTTTAACGCGTAAAACAGCATAAAACGACGAATTTTTATTATTCGTTTTTATTATTTTGCTTCTATTTGAACGATTTCATCGATCTAAAATGCTTGAAAATGCTTATTTTAGCAAAACAGCGTTTTGAGCTTTAATCGCGTTTTAACGCGTAAAACAGCATAAAACGACGAATTTTTATTATTCGTTTTTTATTAATATTGCTTCTATTTGAACGATTTCATCGATCTAAAATGCTTGAAAATGCTTATTTTAGCAAAACAGTACGTTTTGAGACTTTAATCTGCGTTTTAACGCGTAAAACAGCATAAAAACGCGAAATTTTTTTATTCGTTTTTATTAATATTTCGTCTATTTGAACGATTTCAACGATCTAAAATGCTTGAAAATGCTTATTTTAGCAAAACAGCACGTTTGAGCTTTATTCTGCGTTTAACGCGTAAAACAACATAAAACGACGAATTTTTTATTATTCGTTTTTATTAATATTGCTTCTATTTGAACGATTTCGACGATCTAAAATGCTTGAAAATGCTTAATTCAGCAAAACAGCACGTTTTGAGCTTTAATCTGCGTTTTAACGCGTAAAACAGCATAAAACGACGAAATTTTTATTATTAGTTTTTATTAATATTGCGTCTATTTGAACGATTTCAACAATCTAAAATAGCTGAAAATGCTTATTTTAGCAAAACAGCACGTTTTGAGCTTTAATCTGCGTTTTAACGCGTAAAACAACATAAAACGACGAAATTTTTTATTATTCGTTTTTATTAATATTGCTTCTATTTGAACGATTTCAACGATCTAAAATGCTTGAAAATGCTTATTTTAGCAAAACAGCACGTTTTGAGCTTTAATCTGCGTTTAACGCGTAAAACAACTAAAAACGACGAAATTTTTATTATTCGTTTTTATTAATACTGCGTCTATTTGAACGATTTCAACGATCTAAAATGCTTGAAAATGCTTATTTTAGCAAAACAGCACGTTTGAGCTTTATTCTGCGTTTTAACGCGTAAAACAGCATAAAACGAAATTTTTATTATTCGTTTTTATTTTTTATTGCGTCTATTTGAACGATTTCAACGATCTAAAATGCTTGAAAATGCTTATTTTAAAAAACAGCACGTTTTGAGCTTTAATCTGCGTTTTTAACGCGTAAAACAACATAAAAACGACGAATTTTTTATTATTCGTTTTATTAATATTGCTTCTATTTGAACGATTTCAACGATCTAAAATGCTTGAAAATGCTTATTTCAGCAAAACAGCACGTTTTGAGCTTTAATCTGCGTTTTAACGCGTAAAACAGTATAAAACGACGAAATTTTTATTATTTGTTTTTATTAATATTGCGTCTATTTGAACGATTTCAACGATCAAAAATGCTGAAAATGCTTATTTTAGCAAAACAGCGTTTTGAGCTTTAATCTGCGTTTTAACGCGTAAAACAGCTATAAAACGACGTATTATTCATTTTTTATTAATATTGCTTTCTATTTGAACGAAACGATCTAAAATGCTTGAAAATGCTTATTTTAGCAAAACAGCACGTTTTGAGCTTTATCTGCGTTTTAACGCTTAAAACAGCATAAAACGACGAATTTTTGATTATTCGTTTTTATTAATATTGCGTCTATTTGAACGATTTCAACGATCTAAAATGCTTGAAAATGCTTATTTTAGCAAAACAGCACTTTTTGAGCTTTAATCTGCGTTTTAACGCGTAAAACAGCAAAAAAACGACTTTTTAATTTATTCTTTTTTTATTAATTTGCTTCTATTTGAACGTTTCAACGATCTAAAATCTTGAAAATGCTTATTTCAGCAAAACAGCACGTTTTGAGCTTTAATCTGCTTTTTTAACGCGTAAAACAGCAAAAAAACGACGAAATTTTTATTATTCGTTTTTATTAATATTGGGTCTATTTGAACGATTTCAACGATCAAAAAATGCTTAAAAAAATTTTTTTTAAAAGCAAAACAGCACGTTTTGAGTTTTTAATCTGCTTTTTAAGCGAAAAAACAGCAAAAACGACAATTTTTTTTTTTTGGTTTTTTTTAAATTTTGCTTCTATTTGAACGATTTCAACGATCTAAAATGTTTAAAAAATGCTTTTTTTTAGCAAAACAGCACTTTTGGGAGTTTTAATTCTTTTTTAACGCGTAAAACAGCAAAAAAAACGACGAATTTTTATTTTTTTTTTTATTAATATTGCTTCTTTTTTGAACGATTTCAACGATCTAAAATGCTTGTCTTATTTTAGCAAAACAGCACTTTTTTGAGTTTTAATCTGCGTTTTAACGCGAAAAAACAGCATAAAACGACAAAATTTTTATTTTCTTTTTTAAAAATATTGCGTCTATTTGAAGGGTTTTTCCCAACGATCTAAAAGGGCGAAAATGCTTATTTTACCCAAAACAGCACTTTTTGAGCAATCTGCGTTTTAACGCGTAAAACAGCATAAAAACGACAAAATTTTTTTATTATTCTTTTTTTATTAATATTGCTTCTATTTGAACTTTTCCCAACATCTAAAATGCATGAAAATGCTTATTTTAGCAAAACAGCAGTTTTGAGCTTTAATCTGCGTTTTAACGCGAAAAACAGAAAAAAAGGGCAAATTTTTAATATTCGTTTTTTTAATTATTGCGTCTATTTGAACGTTTTCCCAACGATCTAAAATGCTTAAAAATGCTTATTTTACCCAAAAAGGGCAATTTTTTGAGCTATATTCTGCGTTTTAACGCGAAAAACAGCATAAAACGACAAAATTTTTTATTATTCTTTTTTTTATTTTTTTGCGTCTATTTGAACGTTTTCCCCAAGGGGATCAAAAAATGCTTAAAAAGCTTATTTTAGCAAAAACACGTTTTGAGCTTTAATCTGCTTTTTAACGCGAAAAATGGTTTTTTTTTTCGTTTTATTAATATTCTTCTAGAACGACCAACGAAAAAAATGTTTGAAAATGCTTTTTTTCCCAACAAAACAGCACTTTTTGTTTTTTTAATCGGGGTTTTTCGCGTAAAAAAACATAAAAACGACGAAAATTTTTATTATTATTTTTTATTAATTTGGGTCTTTTGAACGATTTCAACGATTTTAAAAATCTTGAAAATGTTTTATTTTAGAAAAAACAGCACTTTTTGGAGTTTTTAATCTGCTTTTTAACGCATAAAAAAAACATAAAACACAAATTTTTTTATTATTCGAAATTAATTTGTTTTCTATTTGAACGTTTTCCCAACGATCAAAAAATCCCGGAAAATGCTTATTTTAGAAAAAAGAAGTTTTTGAGCTTTAACTTTTTTAAAACCGCAAAACAGCAAAAACGACAAATTTTTTATTTTTTCTTTTTTTATTAATATTACTATTTGAAGGGATTTCAACGATCTAAAATGCTTGAAAATGCTTTTTTTAGCAAAACAGCACGTTTGAGTTTAATCTGCTTTTTAAACCGCGTAAAAAAAAGCATAAAAACGACAAAAATTTTTTATTTTTCCCGTTTTTATTAATCCCCGCGTCTTTTTTAAAACGTTTTCCCAACGATCAAAATGCTTGAAAATGCTTATTTTAGAAAAACAGAAATTTTTTGAGCTTTAATCTGCGTTTTAACGCGTAAAACAGCATAAAAACGACGAAATTTTTTAATATTCGTTTTTATTAATATTGCGTCTTTTTTGAACGATTTCAACGATCTAAAATGCTTGAAAATGCTTATTTTAGCCAAACAGCACGTTTTGAGCTTTATTCGCGTTTAACGCGTAAAACAGCATAAAAACGACGAAATTTTTATTTTTCCCGTTTTTTATTTTTATTGCGTCTATTTGAACGATTTCAACGATCTAAAATGCTTGAAAATGCTTATTTTAGCAAAACAGCATCGTTTTGAGCTTAATCTGCTTTTAACGCGGCAAAACAGCCTAAAAACGACAATATTTTGCTTATTCGTTTTATTAATACGGTTTCATTTCGGAACGATTTCCCAACGATCTAAAATGCTTTGAAAAATGCTTTACGCAAAACAGCACGTTTTGATCTTTAATCTGCGTTTTAAACGCGTAAAACAGCATAAAAACGACGAATTTTTTTGATTATTCGTTTTTATTAATATTGCGTCTATTTTGAACGATTTCAACGATCTAAAATGCTTTGAAAATGCTATATTACAGTAAAAACAGCATGCCTTTGAGCTTTAATCTGCGTTTTAACGCGTGAAAACAGCATAAACGACGAATTTTTATTATCTTCGTTTTTTATTAATATTGCTTCTCATTTGAACGATTTCAACGATCTAAAAAATGCTTTTGAAATGCTTATTTTAGCAAAACAGCACGTTTTGAGTTTTATTCTGCGTTTTAAACGCGTCGCAGCATAAAAAAACGACGAAATTTTTATTATTCGTTTTTATTTTATTGCGCCCGCTTGGAACGACTTCTAAACGATCTAAAATGTTTGCAACAAGCGTATATTTTAGCAAAAACAGCACGTTTTGAGCTTTAATCTGCGTGTTTTAACGCGTAAAACAGCATAAAAAACGACAGCCCTTTTATTATTCGTTTTTATTTTATTGCGTCTATTTGAACGATTTCAACGATCTAAAATGCTTGAAATGCTTTATTTTAAAGCAAAACAGCACGTTTTGCTTTAATCTGCGTTTTAACGCGTAAAACAGCATAAAAAGGACGAATTTTTATTATTCGTTTTATTAATATTGCTTCTATTTAAACGATTTCAACGATCTAAAATGCTTGAAAATGCTTATTTAAGCAAAACAGCACGTTTTGAGTTTTAATCTGCGTTTTAACGCGTAAACAGCATAAAACGACAAAATTTTTATTATTCGTTTTTATTAATATTGCTTCTATTTGAACGATTTCAACGATCTAAAAATGCTTGAAAATGCTTATTTTAGCAAAACAGCACGTTTTGAGCTTTAATCTGCGTTTTAACGCGTAAAACAGCATAAAAACGACGAATTTTTGATTATTCGTTTTTATTAATATTGCGTCTATTTGAACGATTTCAACGATCTAAAATGCTTGAAAATGCTTATTTTAGCAAAACAGCACGTTTTGAGTTTTAATCAGCGTTTTAACGCGTAAACAGCATAAAACGACGAAATTTTTATTATTCGTATTTTATTAATATTGCGTCTATTTGAACGATTTCAACGATCTAAAATGCTTGAAAATGCTTATTTTAGCAAAAACAGCACGTTTTGAGCTTTATTCTGCGTTTTAACGCGTAAAGCAGCATAAAAACGACGAAATTTTTATTATTCGTTTTTATTAATATTGCGTCTATTTGAACGATTTCAACGATCTAAAATGTTTGAAAATGCTTTTTTTTGCAAAACAGCACGTTTTGAGTTTTAATCTGCGTTTTAACGCGTAAAACAGCAAAAAAACACGAATTTTTTTATTCTTTTTTAAAAATATTGCGTCTTTTTGAACGATTTCAAGATCTAAAATGCTTGAAAATGCTTATTTTGAAAAACAGCACTTTTTATTTAAACGCGTTTTAACGTGTAAAACAGCATAAAAACGACGAATTTTTATTATTCGTTTTTATTAATATTGCTTCTATTTGAACGATTTCAACGATCTAAAATGCTTGAAAATGCTTATTTCAGCAAAACAGCACGTTTTGAGTTTAATCTGCGTTTTAACGCGAAAAACAGCATAAAAACGACGAAATTTTAATTAGTTTTTATTAATATTGGGTCATTTGAACGATTTCAACGATCTAAAATGCTTGAAAATGTTTTATTTTAGCAAAACAGCACGTTTTGAGCTTTAATCTGCGTTTTAACGCATAAAACAAGCATAAAACGACGAATTTTTATTATTCGTTTTTATTAATATTGCTTCTATTTGAACGATTTCAACGATTTAAAATGCTTGAAAATGCTTTATTTTAGCAAAACAGCACGTTTTGAGTTTAATCTGCGTTTTAACGCGTAAAACAGCATAAAAACGCGAATTTTTTATTATTCGTTTTTATTAATATTGCTTCTATTTGAACGATTTCAACGATCTAAAATGCTTGAAAATGCTTATTTTTAGCAAAACAGCACGTTTTGAGCTTTAATCTGCGTTTTAACGCGTAAAACAGCATAAAAACGACGAAATTTTTATTATTCGTTTTTATTAATACTGCGTCTATTTGAACGATTTCAACGATCTAAAATGCTTGAAAATGCTTATTTTAGCAAAACAGCACGTTTTGAGCTTTTATTCTGCGTTTTAACGCGTAAAACAGCATAAAAACGACGATTTTTTTATTATTCGTTTTTTTAAATATTGCTTCTATTTGAACGATTTCAACGATCTAAAATGCTTGAAAATGCTTATTTTAGAAAAAACAGCACTTTTTGAGTTTTAATCTGCGTTTTAACGCGAAAAACAGCATAAAAACGACAAATTTTTTTTATTATTCGTTTTTAATAATATTGCGTCTATTTGAACGATTTCAACGATCTAAAATGCTTGAAAATGCTTATTTTAGCAAAACAGCACGTTTTGAGTTTTTAATCTGCGTTTTAACGCGTAAAACAGCATAAAACGACGAAATTTTTATTATTCGTTTTTATTAATATTGCTTCTATTTGAACGATTTCAACGATCTAAAATGCTTGAAAATGCTTATTTAGCAAAACAGCACGTTTTGAGCTTTAATCTGCGTTTTAACGCGTAAACAGCATAAAAACGACGAAATTTTTAATATTCGTTTTTTATTAATATTGCGTCTATTTGAACGATTTCAACGATCTAAAATGCTTGAAAATGCTTATTTTAGCCAAACAGCACGTTTTGAGTTTATTCGCGTTTTA
>NW_027046469.1:17500-24859 GCF_025399875.1 Dalotia coriaria | reverse complement strand
TGTTTTTTGCTAAAATGGGGCATTTTCAAGCTTTTTAAAATCGTTGAAATCGTTAAAATAAAGTAATAAAAAAAAGGGAATAAAAAAAATTCGTCTTTTTATGCTGTTTACGCTTTAAAAATTTTGGATTAAAGCTCAAAAGAGCTGTTTTGCTAAAATAATCATTTTCAAGCTTTTTTAAAATCGTTGAAATCGTTCAAATAGACGCAATATTAATAAATAACGAATAAAAAAAAATTTCGTCTTTTTTATCCCGTTTTCGCTTTAAAAAACGCGAAAAAAACCTTCAAAACGTTTTTTTTTGCTAAAATAAGCATTTTAAGTTTTTTTTAGATCGTTGAAATCGTTCAAATAGAAGCAATATTAAAAAAAAAACGAATAATAAAAATTTCGTCTTTTTTAAAAGCTGTTTTACGGGGGTTAAAAACGCGGGTTTAAAAACCCCAAAAAGGGCCGGTTTTTTTTAAAAAAAAGAAATTTTCCCAAGTATTTTAGATCGTTAAAACCCGTTCAAATAGCGCAAATATTAAAAAAAAACGAATAAAAAAAAATTTCTTTGTTTTTTTATGCTGTTTTACGCGTTAAAACGCAGATTAAACTCAAAAGGGCTTTTTTTCCCAAAAATAAGCATTTTAAAGATTTGGGATCGTTGAAATCGTTCAAATAGGAATATTAAAAAAAAACGAATAATAAAAAAATTTCGCCGTTTTATGCTTTTTTTACGCGTTAAAACGCAGATTAAAAGCTCATAACGTGCTGCTTTTGCTAAAATAAGCATTTTCGCCATTTTAGATCGCTGAAATCGTTCAAATAGAAGTTAAATACACAAAACAAATAATGTACCGTCGTTTTATGCTGTTTTACGCGTTAAACGCAGATTAAAAGCTCAATACGCGCTGTTTTGCTAAAATAAGCATTTTCAAGCATTTTGTATCGTTGGAAATCGTTCAAATAGAAGCAATGAGTTAATAAAAACGAATTATAATAAATTCGTCGTTTTATGCTGTTTTACACGTTAAAACGCAGATTAAAAGCTCAAAAACGTGCTGTTTTGCTGCTAAGCACATAATCATTTTCAAGCATTTTAGATCGTTAAAATCGTTCAAATAGAAGTAATACGCACAAAAAACGAATAATAAAAAATTTCGTCGTTTTTATGCTGTTTTACGCGTTAAAACGCGCAGATTAAAGCTAAACGTGCTGTTTTGCTAAAATAAGCATTTTCTGTACATTTTAGATCGTTGAAATCGTTCAAATAGAAGCCAATATTAATAAAAAACGAATGATGTGTACCCGTCGTTTTATGCTGTTTTACGCGTTAAAACGCAGATTAAAAGCTCAAAACGTGCTATATTGCTAAAAATAAGCATTTTCAAGCATTTTAGATCGTTGAAATCGTTCAAATAGACGCAATATTAATAAAAACGAATAATAAAAATTTCGTCGTTTTTATGTTGTTTTACGTGTTAAAACGCAGATTAAAGCTCAAAACGTGCTGTTTTGCTAAATAAGCATTTTCAAGCATTTTAGATTGTTGAAATCGTTCAAATAGACGCACATATTAATAAAACAAATAATAAAAATTCGTCAAGTTTTATGTTGTTTTACGCGTTAAAAACGCAGATTAAAGCCTCGTTCCGCTGCTTTGCTAAAATAAGCATTTTCAAGCATTTTAGATCGTTGAAATCGTCCAAATAGACGCAATATTAATAAAAACGAATAATAAAAAATTTGTCGTTTTATGCTGTTTGCATGCTAAACGCAGATTAAAGCTCAAAACGTGCGCTGTTTTGCTAAAATAAGCATTTTCAAGCATTTTAGATCGTTGAAATCGTTCAAATAAAAGCAATATTAATAAAAACGAATAATAAAAAATTTCATCGTTTTATGCTGGTGTTTTACGCGTTAAAACGCAGATTAAAAGCTCAAACGTGTGCTGTTTTGCTAAAATAAGCATTTTTCAAGCATTTTAGATCGTTGAAATCGTCTTCAAATAGACGCACGCAATATTAATAAAAAACGAATAATAAAAATTCGTCGTTTTATAAGCTGTTTTACGCGTTAAAAACGCAGATTAAAACTCATAACGTGCTGTTTTGCTAAATAAGCATTTTCGCTATTTTTAGATCGTTGAAATCGTTCAAATAGACGCAATATTAATAAAAACGAATAATTAAAATTTCGTCGTTTTTATGCTGTTTTACGCGTTAAAACGCAGATTAAAAGCTCAAAACGTGCTGTTTGCTAAAAATAAGCATTTTCAAGCATTTTAGATCGTTGAAATCGTTCAAATAGAAGAATATTAATAAAAAACGAATAATAATAAATTCGTCGTTTTATGCTGTTTTACGCGCTAAAACGCAGATTAAAGCTCAAAAAACGTGCTGTTTTGCTAAATAATCATTTTCAAGCATTTTAGATCGTTGAAATCGTTCAAATAAGCAAATATTAATAAAAACGAATAATAAAATTTTCGTCGTTTTATGCTGTTTTACGCGTTAAAACGCAGATTAAAGCCTCAAAACGTGCTGTTTTGCTAAAATAAGCATTTTCAGGCATTTTAGATCGTTGAAACCGTTCAAATAGAACTAATATTAATAAAAAACGAATAATAAAAATTTCGTCGTTTTATGCTGTTTTACGCGTTAAAACGCTGGATTAAAGCCTGCAAACGTGCTGTTTTGCTAAAATAAGCATTTTCAAGCATTTTAGATCGTTGAAAATCGTTCAAATAGAAGCAATATTAATAAAAAAACGAATGATAAAAATTCGTCGTTTATGCTGTTTGATGCGTTAAAACGCAGATTAAAGCTTAAAAACGTGCCATTGCTAAATAAGCATTTTCAAGCATTTTTAGATCGTTGAAATCGTTCAACAGACGCACATTAATAAAAACGAATAATAAAAATTTCGTCGTTTTATGCTGTTTTACGCGTTAAAACGCAGATTAAAGCTCAAAAACGTGCTGTTTTGCTAAAATAAGCATTTTTCAAGCATTTTAGACGCTGAAATCGTTCAAATAGACGCAATATTAATAAAAAAACAAATAATAAAAATTCGTCGTTTTATGTTGTTTTACGCGTTAAAACGCAGATTAAAGCTCAAAAACGTGCTGTTTTGCTGCTAAAATAAGCATTTTCAAGCATTTTAGATCGTTGAAATCGTTCAAATAGACGCAATATTAATAAAAAACGAATAATAAAGATTCGTCGTTTTATGCTGTTTTACGCGTTAAAACGTTATGATTAAAAGCTCAAAACGTGCTGTTTTGCTAAAATAAGCATTTTCAAGCATTTTAGATCGTTGAAATCGTTCAAATAAAAGCAATATTAATAAAAACGAATAATAAAAATTTCGTCGTTTTTATGCTGTTTTTACGCGCTAAACGCAGATTAAAGCTCAAAACGCGCTGTTTTGCTAAAATAAGCATTTTCTTCAAAGCATTTTAGATCGCTGGAAATCGTTCAAATAGAAGCAATATTAATAAAACCAAATAATAAAAAATTCGTTGTTTTATGCTGTTTACGCGTTAAAACGCAGATTAAGGCTCAAAACGTGCTGTTTTGCTAAATAAGCATTTTCAAGCATTTTACATCGTTGAAATCGTTCAAATAGAAGCAATATTAATAAAAAACGAATAATAAAAAATTCCGTCGTTTTATGCTGTTTACGCGTTAAAACGCAGATTAAAGCTCAAAACGTGCTGTTTTGCTAAAATAAGCATTTTCTACATTTAGGATCGTTGAAATCGTTCAAATAAAAGCAATATTAATAAAAACGAATAATAAAAAATTCGTCGTTTTTATGCTGTTTTGTACGCGTTAAAAACGCAAGTATCAAAAGCTCAAAAACGTGCTGTTTTGCTGCTAAAAATAAGCATTTTCAAGCATTTTAGATCGCTGGTGTTCAACAGACGCAATATTAATAAAAACGAATAATAAAAGATTCGTCGTTTTTATGCTGTTTTACGCGTTAAAACGCGATTAAAGCTCAAACGTGCTGTTTTATGCGTCAAGCATTTTCAAGCATTTAGATCGCTGGAAATCGTTCAAATAAAAGCAATATTAATAAAAAAACGAATAATAAAAAATTTCCTGTCGTTTTATAAGTTGTTTTACGCGTTAAAACGCAGATTAAAGCTCAAAACGCGCTGTTTTGCTAAAATAAGCATTTTCAAGCATTTTTAGATCGTTGAAATCGTTCAAATAGCTACATAATAAAACCAAATAATAAAAAATTCGTTGTTTTATGCTGTTTTACGTTAAAAACGCAGATTAAGGCTCAAAACGTGCTGTTTTGCTAAAATAAGTACGCCAAGCATTTTACATCGTTGAAATCGTTCAAATAGAAGCAATATTAATAAAAAACGAATAATAAAAAATTTCGTCGTTTTATGCTGTTTTACGCGTTAAAACGCAGATTAAAAGCTCAAAACGTGCTGTTTTGCTAAAAATAAGCATTTCAAGCATTTTAGACGTTGCAAACGTTCAACAAAGCAATATTAATAAAAACGAATAATAAAAAATTTCTGTCGTTTTATGCTGTTTTACGCGTTAAACGCAGATTAAAAGCTCAAAAACGCTGTTTTGCTAAAATAAGCATTTTCAAGCATTTTAGATCGTTGAAATCGTTCAAATAGACGCAATATTAATGTCAGCCAATAAAAATTCGTCGTTTTATGTTGTTTTACGCGTTAAAACGCAGATTAAAAGCTCAAAAACGTGCTGTTTTGCTGCTAAAATAAGCATTTTCAAGCATTTTAGATCGTTGAAATCGTTCAAATAGACGCAATATTAATAAAAAACGAATAATAAAAAGATTCGTCGTTTTATGCTGTTTTACGCGTTAAAAACGCAGATTAAAAGCTCAAACGTGCTGTTTTGCTAAATAAGCATTTTCAAGCATTTGTAGATCGTTGAAATCGTTCAAATAAAAGCAATATTAATAAAACAATAAAATTTCGTCGTTTTATATGCGTGCCGTTTTACGCGTTAAAAACGCAGATTAAAGCTCAAAAACGTGCTGTTTTGCTAAAATAAGCATTTTCAAGTAAGCATTTTAGATCGTTGAAATCGTTCAAATAGAAACAATATTACCAAAACGAATAATAATAAATTCGTCGTTTTATGTTGTTTTACGCGTTAAAACGCAGATTAAAGCTCAAAACGCTGTTTTGCTAAAATAAGCATTTTCAAGCATTTGTGATTGTTGAAATCGTTCAAATAGATGCGCAATATTAATAAAAACGAATAATAAAAATTTCGTCGTTTTATGCTCTTTTACGCGTTAAAACGCAGATTAAAGCTCAAACGCGTATTGTTTTGCTAAAATAAGCATTTTCAAGCATTTTAGATCGTTGAAATCGTTCAAATAGAAGCAATATTAATAAAACCAAATAATAAAAATTCGTTGTTTTATGCTGGCATTTTACGCGTTAAACGCAGATTACACTCAAACGATGGTGTTTTGCTAAAATAAGCATTTTCAAGCATTTTTACATCGAAATCGTTCAAATAGAAGCAATATTAATAAAAACGAATAATAAAAATTTCGTCGTTTTTATGCTGTTTTACGCGTTAAAAGGCAGATTAAACCTCTTCAAAACGCTGTTTTGCTAAAATAAGCATTTTCAAAGCATTTTAGATCGTTGAAATCGTTCAAATAGAAGAATATTAATAAAAAACGAATAATAATACCCGTCGTTTTGTGTTGTTTTACGCGTTAAACGTGCAGATTAAGCCTTCAAAACGTGCTGTTTTGCTTAAAATAATAAGCATTTTCAAGCATTTTAGATTGTTGAAATCCGTTCAAATAGATGCAATATTAAATAAAAAACGAATAATAAAAATTTCTGTCGTTTTATGCTCTTTACGCGTTAAAACGTGCAGATTAAAGCTCAAACGCGCTGTTTTGCTAAAATAAGCATTTTCAAGCATTTTAGATCGTTGAAATCGTTCAAATAGAAGCAATATTAATAAAACCAAATAATAAAAAAATTCGTTGTTTTATGCTGTTCTTTTACGCGTTAAACGCAGATTAAGGCTCAAAACGAGATGTTTTGCTAAAATAAGCATTTTCAAGCATTTTACATCGTTGAAATCGTTCAAATAGAAGCATAATATTAATAAAAAACGAATAATAAAAATTTCGTCGTTTTATGCTGTTTTTACGCGTTAAAACGCAGATTAAACTCCTCAAAACGTGCTGTTTTATAAAAATAAGCATTTTCAAGCATTTTTAGATCGTTGAAATCGTTCAAATAAAAGCAATATTAATAAAAAAAACGAATAAATAAAAATTTCGTCGTTTTATGCTGTTTTACGCGTTAAAACGCAGATTAAAGCTCAAAACGTGCTGTTTTGCTAAAATAAGCATTTTCAAGCATTTTGTGATCGTTGAAATCGTTCAGCTCAGGGAGCTACTATTAATTAAAAAAAACGAATACAATAAATTGTCGTTTTAGTGCTGTTTTACGCGTTAAAACGCAGATTAAAAGCTCTCAAAACGTGCTGTTTTGCTAAAATAATCATTTTCAAGCATTTTAGATCGTTGGAATCGTTCAAATAGAAGCAATATTAATAAAAACAAATAATAAAAATTTCGTCGCTTTTATGTTGTTTTACGCGTTAAAACGCAGATTAAAAGCTCAAACGAGATGTTTTGCTGAAATAAGCATTTTCAAGCATTTTAGATCGTTGAAATCAAGTTCAAATAGAAGCAATATTAATAAAAAAACGAATAATGTAAATTGTCGTTTTAATGCTGTTTTACGGGTTAAAAACGCAGATTAAAGTCTTCAAAACGTGCTGTTTTGCTAAAAAATAAGCATTTTCAAGCATTTTAGATCGTTGAAATCGTTCAAAAAACGAAAATATTAATAAAAACGAATAAAAAAAGATTCGTCGTTTTATGCTGTTTTACGCTTTAAAAAACGCAGATTAAAGCTCAAAACGCTTTTTTGCTAAAATGATTTTCAAGCATTTTAGATCGTTGAAATCGCAAAAGAAGCAATATTAATAAAAACGAATAATAAAAAATTGTCTTTTTTTGTTTTTTACGCTTTAAAAAACGGATTAAAGCTAAAAACGTGTTTTTTTTAAAATAATCATTTTCAAGAAGATCGTTAAATCCAAATAGAAGCAAATTAATAAAAAAATAAAAAAATTTCCCCTGTTTTATGTTTTTACGCTTTAAAAACGCAGATTAAAGCTCAAAACGGCTTTTTAAAAAAACCCAAGCTTTTTAGATCTTTGGGAAATCGTTAAAATAGAAGCAATATTAATAAAAAGGGAAAAAAAAACGTCGTTTTGGGCTGTTTTACGCGTTAAAACGCAGAAAAAGCCCAAAAGGGTTTTATTG
>NW_027046469.1:0-12500 GCF_025399875.1 Dalotia coriaria | reverse complement strand
TTTTATGCTGTCGTTTTACGCGTTAAAACGTATATGATTAAAGCTCACAAATCGTGCTGTTTTGCTGCTAAAATAAGCATTTTCAAGCATTTTAGATCGTTGAAATCGTTCAATAGAAGCAATAGTAATAAAACGAATAATAATAAATCTGTCGTTTTATGTTGTTTTACGTTAAAACGCAGATTAAAGCTCAAAACGTGCTGTTTTGCTAAAATAATCATTTTCAAGCATTTTAGATCGTTGAAATCGTTCAAATAGAAGCAATATTAATAAAACAAATAATAAAAATTTCCTCGTTTTATGTTGTTTTACGTTAAACGCAGATTAAAGCTCAAACGTGCTGTTTTGCTAAAATAAGCATTTCAAGCATTTTAGATCGTTGAAATCGTTCAAATAAAAAGCAATATTAATAAAAACGAATAATAAAAATTTCAATGTTTTTATGCTGTTTTACGCGTTAAACGCAGATTAAAGCTCAAAACGCTGTTTTGCTAAATAAGCATTTTCAAGCATTTCAGATCGTTGAAATCGTTCAAATAGAAGCAATATTAATAAAAAACGAATAATAATAAATCTGTCAGCTTTTATGCTGTTTTACGCGTTAAAACGCAGATTAAAAGCTCAAACGTGCTGTTTTGCTAAAATAATCATTTTCAAGCATTTAGATCGTTGGAAATCGTTCAAATAGAAGCAATATTAATAAAACAAATACTGGTACCCCTGTCGTTTTATGCTGTTTACGTTAAAACGTGATTAAAGCTCAAAACGATGTTTTGCTGAAATAAGCATTTTCAAGCATTTTAGGATCGCTGAAATCGTTCAAATAGAAGCAATAATAAAAAACGAATACCGGTACCCGTCGTTTTATGCTGTTTTACGCGTTAAAACGCAGATTAAAGCTCAAACGAGATGTTTTGCTAAAATAAGCATTTTCAAGCATTTTGATCAGTTGAAACTGTTCAAATAGAAGCAATATTAATAAAAACGAATAATAAAAAATTGTCGTTTTATGCTGTTTTACGCGTTAAAACGCAGATTAAAAGCTCAAAACGTGCTGTTTTGCTGCTAAAATAAGCATTTTCTGCTACATTTTAGATCGTTGAAATCGTTCAAATATAGAAGCAATATTAATAAAAAAAAACCGAAATACATAAAGTGCCCAAATGCTATGCTGCCATGCTGCGCGACAAAAGCTCAAAACGCCGTTGCAGCCAGTTGTTTTCAAGCATTTTAGATCGTTGAAATCGTTCAAAATAGACGCGCAATATTACTGTAAAAACGAATAATAAAAAAATTCGTCGTTTTTATGCTGATTACGCGTTAAAACGCGCAGATTAAAGCTCAAAACGCTGTATTGCTAAAATAAGCATTTTCAAGCATTTTGTGATCGTTGAAATCGTTCAAAATAGGATTTCAATATTAATAAAAACGAATAATAAAAAATTTCGTCGTTTTATGCTGATTTACGCGTTAAAACGCAGATTAAAGCTCGCAAACGTGCTGTTTTGCTAAAATAAGCATTTTCAAAGCATTTTAGATCGTTGAAACCGTTCAAATAGACGCAATATTAATAAAAAACAAATAATAAAAAATTCGTCGTTTCTTTATGCTGTTTTACGCGTTAAAACGCAGATTAAAGCTCAAAACGTGCTGTTTTTGCTAAAATAAGTACTACATTTTGATCGTTGGAAATCGTTCAAATAGACGCAATATTAATAAAAAAACGAATAATAAAAGATTCGTCGTTTTATGCTGTTTTACGCTAAAAACGCGATTAAAGCTCAAAACGTGCTGTTTGCTAAAATAAGCATTTTCAAGCATTTTGTGATCGTTGAAATCGTTCAAATAGAAGCAATATTTAAGTAAAAAACGAATAATAATAAATTCGTCGTTTTATGCTGTTTTACGCGTTAAAAAACGCAGATAAGCTCAAAACGTGCTGTTTTGCTAAAAGTAATCATTTTCAAGCATTTTAGATCGTTGAAATCGTTCAAATAGAAGCAATATTAATAAAACAAAATAATAAAATTTCGTTTTATGCTGTTTTACGCGTTAAACGCAGATTAAAAGCTCAAACGCGCCATTTTGCTAAAATAAGCATTTTCAAGCATTTTAGATCGTTGAACCGTTCAAATAAGCAATATTAATAAAACGAAATAATAAAAATTTCGTCGTTTTTATGTTGCTTACGCAAGAAACGGGCAGGATTAAAGCTCAAAACGCTGTTTTGCTAAATAAGCATTTCAAGCATTTTAGATCGTTGAAATCGTTCAAATAGAAGTAATATTAAAGCCAAAAACGAATAATAATAAATTCGTCGTTTTATGTTGTTTACGCGTTAAAACGCAGATTAAAGCTCAAAACGTGCTGTTTTGCTAAAAATAATCATTTTCGCCATTTTAGATCGTTGAAATCGTTCAAATAGAAGCAAATATTAATAAAAACAAATAATAAAATTTCGTCGTTTTGCGTGCTGTTTTACGCGTTAAAACGCAGATTAAAGCTCAAAACGAGATGTTTTGCTGAAATAAGCATTTTCAAGCATTTTAGATCGTTGAAATCGTTCAAATAGAAGTTGGCTATTAATAAAAACGAATAATAAAAAAATTCGTCGTTTTTATGCTGTTTTACGCGTTAAAACGCAGATTAAAGCTCAAACGAGATGTTTTAAGCAAAATGTGCTACTTTTCAAGCATTTTGTGATCGTTGAAACGAAGTTCGGCAATAGAAGCAATATTAATAAAACGAATAAAAATTCGTCGTTTTATGCTGTTTTACGCGCGTTAAACGCAGGATTAAAGCCTCAAAACGTGCTGTTTTGCTAAAATAAGCATTTTCGCGCATTTAGATCGTTGAAATCGTTCAAATAGAAGCAATATTAATAAAAAAACGAATGATAAAAAATTCGTCGTTTTATAAGCTGTTTTACGCGTTAAACGCAGATTAAAGCTCAAAACGTGCTGTGGGCTTGCTAAAAATAAGCATTTTCAAGCATTTGTGATCGTTGAAAATCGTTCAAATAGACGCAATATTAATAAAAAACGAATAATAAAAATTTCTGTCGTTTTTTATGCTGATTTACGCGTTAAAACGCGCAGATTAAAAGCTCAAAACGTGCTGTTTTGCTAAAATAAGCATTTTCAAGCATTTTAGATCGTTGAAATCGTTCAAATAGACGCAATATTAATAAAACAAATAATAAAAATTCGTCGTTTTATGCCGTTTTACGCGTTAAAACGCAGATTAAAAGCTCAAAACGTGCTGTTTTGCTAAAATAAGCATTTTCAAGCATTTTAGATCGTTGAAATCGTTCAAATAGACGCAATATTAATAAAAACGAATAATAAAAGATTCGTTGTTTTGGTGTTCTACGCGTTAAAACGCAGATTAAAAGCTCAAACGCGTTGCTTTGCTAAAAGGTTAATTTCAAGCATTTTAGATCGTTGAAATCGTTCAAATAGAAGCACATTAATAAAACAATACAATAAATCTGTCGTTTTATGCTGTTTTACGCGTTAAAACGCAGATTAAAGCTCAAAACGTGCTGTTTTGCTAAAATAATCATTTTCAAGCATTTTAGGATCAAGTTGGAATTGTTCAAATAGAAGCAATATTAATAAAACAAATAATAAAAATTTCCTGTTTTATATGTTGTTTTACGCGTTAAAACGCAGATTAAAAGCTCAAACGTGCTGTTTTGCTAAAATAAGCATTTTCAAGATTTTAGATCGTTGAAACTGTTCAAATAAAAGAATATTAATAAAAACGAATAATAAAATTGCCGTTTTATGCTGTTTTACGCGTTAAAACGCAGATTAAAAGCCTCACAAACGCGCTGTTTTGCTAAAATGTTAATTTTCAAGCATTTTAGATCGTTGAAATCGTTCAAATAGCAATTTTAATAAAAAATGAATAATACCAAATTCCGTCGTTTTTATGCTGCTTTACGCGTTAAAACGTGGGCAGATTAAAGCTCAAAACGTGCTGTTTTACAAAATAATCATTTTCAAGCATTTTGTGATCGTTGAACCGTTCAACAGAAGCAAATATTAATAAAAACAAATAATAAAAATTTCGTCGTTTTATGCTGCTCTACGCGTTAAACGCAGCAGATTAAAGCTCAAACGATGTTTTGCTGAAATAAGCATTTTCAAGCATTTTAGATCGTTAAATCGTTCAAATAGAAGCAATATTAATAAAAAACGAATAATAAAATTCAGTCGTTTTATGCTGTTTTACGCGTTAAACGCAGATTAAACAAAACGATGTTTTGCTAAAATAGTTACTTTTCAAGCATTTTAGATCGTTGAAATCACCGTTCAAATAGAAGCAATATTACTAAAAAACGAATAATAAAAAATTCGTCAAGCTTCGGCGCTGTTTTACGGGTTAAAACGCAGACAAAGCTCAAACGCTGTTTTGCTAAAATAAGCATTTCGCCATTTTACTGTTGAAATCGTTCAACAGATGTAAATATTAATAAAAAAAAACGAATAATGTGTACCTCGTCGTTTTGCTCTTTACGCGTTAAACGCAGATTAAAGCTCAAAACGCGCTGTTTTGCTGTAAAATAAGCATTTTCAAGCATTTTAGATCAAATGTTGAAATCGTTCAAATAGAAGCAATATTAATAAAACCAAATAATAAAATTCGCTTCGTTTTATGCTGCTCTTTTACGCGTTAAAACGCGCAGATTAAGGCTCAAAACGTGCCGTTTGCTAAAATAAGCATTTTCAAGTATATTTTACATCGTTGAAATCGTTCAAATAGAAGTTAAATATTAATAAAAACGAATAATAAAATTTCCGTCGTTTTATGCTGCTTTACGTTAAAACGTGCAGATTAAAGCTCAAAACGTGCTGTTTTGCTAAAATGTAAGTACTTTCAAGCATTTTAGATCAAGCTGGAAATCGTTCAAATAGTGCTACTATTAATAAAAGACGAATAATAAAAATTTAAAATGTTTTATAAAAGCTGTTTTACGCGTTAAAACGCGATTAAAAGCTCAAAACGCGCTGTTTTGCTAAATAAGCATTTTCAAGCATTTTAGACGTTGAAATTCGTTCCAAAATAGAAGCAATATTAATAAAACGAATAATAATAAATTCGTCGTTTTTATGTTGCTTTACGCGTTAAAACGCAGATTAAAGCTCTCAAAACGTGCTGTTTTGCTTTAAAATAATCATTTTCGCCATTTTAGACGTTGAAATCGTTCAAATAGAAGCAATATTAATAAAACAAATAATAAAATTTCGTCGTTTTATGCTGTTTTACGCATGCTAAAACGCAGTGATTGTGCTCAAACGAGATGTTTTGCTGCTGAAATAAGCATTTTCGCCATTTTAGATCGTTGGAAATCGTTCAAATAGAAGCAATATTAATAAAACGAATAATAAAAATTCGTCGTTTTATGCTGTTTTACGGGTTAAAACGCAGATTGCGCTCAAAACGTGCTGTTTTGCTAAAATAAGCATTTTCAAGCATTTTAGATTGTTGAAATCGTTCAAATAGATGCAAATATTAATAAAAAACGAATAATAAATAAAAATTTCGTCGTTTTTATGCTGTTTTACGTTAAAACGCAGATTAAAGCTCAAAACGCTGTTTGCTAAAATAAGCATTTTCGCTAATTTTAGATCGTTGAAATCGTTCAAATAGACGCAATATTAATAAAACAAATAATAAAAAATTCGTCGTTTTATGCTGTTTTACGCGTTAAACGCAGATTAAAAGCTCAAAACGTGCTGTTTTGCTAAAAATAAGCATTTTCAAGCATTTTGATCGTTGAAATCGTTCAAATAGACGCAATATTAATAAAAACGAATAATAAAAAGATTCGTCAAGCCTTTATTCTGTTTTTACGCGTTAAAACGCAGATTAAATCAAAACGTGCTGTTTTGCTAAAATAAGCATTTCAAGCATTTTAGGATCGTTGAAATCGTTCAAATAGGAAGCAATATTAATAAAAACGAATAATAATAAATTGCTCGTTTTATGCTGTTTTTACGCGTTAAAACGCAGATTAAAGCCTTCAAACGTGCTGTTTTGCTAAAATAACTTCATTTTCAAGCATTTTAGGATCGTTGAAACGTGTTCAAATAGAAGCAATATTAATAAAAACAAATAATAAAATTTCCTGTTTTATGCTGTTTACGCGTTAAAACGCAGATTAAAAGCTCAAAACGTGCTGTTGTTTTACTAAAATAAGCATTTTCAAGCATTTTTAGATCAAGTTGAAATCGTTCAAATAGAAGCAATATTAATAAAAAACGAATGATAAAAATTCGTCGTTTTATGCTGTTTTACGCGTTAAAACGCAGATTAAAGCTCAAAACGCTGTATTGCTGTACAAGCATTTTCAAGCATTTTGATCGTTGAAATCGTTCAAATAGACGCAATATTACTGGTAAAAACGAATAATAAAATTTCGTCGTTTTATGCTGTTTTACGCGCGTTAAAACGCAGGATTAAAGCTCAAAACGCGCTGTTTTGCTTATATAGAATAAGCATTTTCAAGATTTTGTGATCGTTGAAATCGTTCAAATAGAAGCAATATTAATAAAAACGAATAATAATAAATTGTCGTTTTATGTTGCTCTTTACGCGTTAAAAACGCAGGATTAAAAGCTCAAAACGTGCTGTTTTGCTGAAATAATCATTTTCAAGATTTTAGATCGTTGAAATCGTTCAACAGGACGCGCAATATTACAAAAACGAATAATAAAAATTCGTCGTTTTATGCTGTTTTTACGCGTTAAAACGCAGATTAAAAGCTCAAACGTGCTGTTTTGTTAAAATATTGCTAAAATAAGCATTTTCAAAGCATTTAGATCGTTGAAATCGTTCATATAGAAGCAATATTAAATAAAATCGAATAATAAAAATTCGTCGTTTTATGCTGTTTTACGCGTTAAAAAACGCAGATTAAAAAGCTCAACACGTGCTGTTTTGCTAAAATAAGCATTTTCAAGCATTTTAGATCGTTGAAAATCGTTCAAATAGACGCAATATTAATAAAAACGAATAATAAAAATTTCGTCTTTTTTAATGCTCTTTACGTTAAAACGCAGTTTAAAAAGCTCAAAACGCGCTGTTTTCCCTAAAAAGCATTTTCAAGCATTTTAGATCGTTGAAATCGTTCAAATAGACGCAATATTAATAAAAACAAATAATAAAAATTCGTCGTTTTATGCTGTTTTACGCGTTAAAACGCAGATTAAACTCAAAACGTGCTGCTTTGCTAAAATAAGCATTTTCAAGCATTTTAGATCGTTAAAAATCGTTCAAATAGACGCAATATTAATAAAAACGAATAATAAAATTTCGTCGTTTTTATGCTGTTTTACGCGTTAAACGCAGATTAAACTCAATACGTGCTGTTTTGCTAAAATAAGCATTTTCAAGCATTTTTAGATCGTTGAAATCGTTCAAATAAAGCAATATTAATAAAAACGAATTATATAAATTCGTCGTTTTTATGCTGTTTTACACGTTAAAACGCAGATTAAAAGCTCAAACGTCCCTGTTTTGCTAAAATAATCATTTTCAAGCATTTTAGATCGTTGAAATTGTTCAAATAGATGCAATATTAATAAAACGAATAATAAAAATTTCGTCGTTTTATGCTGTTTTACGCGTTAAAAAACGCAGATTAAAGCTTAAAACGTGCTGTTTTGCTAAAATAAGCATTTCAAGCATTTTAGATCGTTGAAATCGTTCAAATAGCTAATATTAATAAAAACGAATGATAAAATTCGTCTTTTTTATGCTGTTTTACGCGTTAAAACGCAGATTAAAAGCTCAAAACGTGCTATATTGCTAAAATAAGCATTTCTAGCATTTTAGATCGTTGAAATCGTTCAAATAGACGCAATATTAATAAAAACGAATAATAAAATTTCGTCGTTTTTAATGCTGTTTTACGCGTTAAACGCAGATTAAAGCTCAAAACGTGCTGTTTTGCTAAAATAAGCATTTTCAAGCATTTTAGATCGTTGAAATCGTTCAAATAGACGCAATAATAATAAAAACAATTAATAAAATTCGTCTTTTTTATGCTGTTTTAGCGTTAAAGCGCAGATTAAACTCAAAACGTACTGCGCTAAAATAAGCATTTTCAAGCATTTTTAGATGTTGAAATCGCCCAAATAGACGCAATGTTAATAAAAAATAATAAAAATTTGTCGTTTTTATGCTGTTTTACGCGTTAAAACGCAGATTAAACTCAAAACGTGCTGTTTTGCTAAAATAAGCATTTTCAAGCATTTTAGAATCGTTGAAATCGTTCAAATAAAGCAATATTAATAAAAACGAATAATAAAAATTTCATCGTTTTTATATGTTTACGCGTTAAAACGCAGATTAAAACTCAAAACGTGCTGTTTTGCTAAAATAGCAGTTTCAAGCATTTTTAGATCGTTGAAATCGTTCAAATAGACGAATATTAATAAAAACGAATAAAAAAAAATTCGTCGTTTTTGCTGTTTACGCGTTAAAACGCAGATTAAAAGCTCATAACGTGCTGTTTTGCTAAAATAAGCATTTTCAAGCATTTTAGATCGTTGAAATCGTTCAAATAGACGCAATATTAATAAAAACGAATAATAAAAAATTTCGTCGTTTTATGCTGTTTTACGCGTTAAAACCAGATTAAAGCTCAAAACGTGCTGTTTTGCTAAAATAAGCATTTTCGCATTTTAGATCGTGAAATCGT
The DNA here is from genome assembly GCF_025399875.1 of Dalotia coriaria. NCBI lineage: Eukaryota > Metazoa > Arthropoda > Insecta > Coleoptera > Staphylinidae > Dalotia > Dalotia coriaria. The sequence goes on along the minus strand of NW_027046469.1, from coordinate 3,787 downwards.
TCAAATAGACGCAATATTAATAAAACGAATAATAAAAATTTCGTTTTTTGCTGTTTCGCGTTAAAACGCAGATTAAAGCTCAAACGTGCTGTTTTGCTAAAATAAGCATTTTCAGCATTTTAGATCGTTGAAATCGTTAAATAGAAGCAATATTAATAAAAACGAATAATAATCGTCGTTTTATGCTGTTTACGCGTTAAAACGCAGATTAAAGCTCAAAACGTGCTGTTTTGCTAAAATAAGCATTTTCAAGCATTTTAGATCGTTGAAATCGTTCAAATAGAGCAATTTAATAAAAACGAATATAATAAATTCGTCGTTTTATGCTGTTTACCTTAAAACGCAGATTAAAGCTCAAACTGCTGTTTTGCTAAAATAATCATTTTCAAGCATTTTAGATCGTTGAAATGTTCAAATAGAAGCAATATTAATAAAAACGATAAATTCGTGTTTTATGCTGTTTACGTTAAACGCAGATTAAAGCTAAACGTGCTGTTTTGCTAAAATAAGCATTTTCACATTTAGATCGTTGAAATCGTTCAAATAGAAGCAATATTAATAAAAACGAATATAAAAATTCGTCGTTTTATGCTGTTTTACGCGTTAAAACGCGGGATTAAAGCTCAAAAACGTTTGCTTATATTGCTAAAATAAGCATTTTCAGCATTTTAGATCGTTGAAATCGTTAAATAGAGCAATATTAATAAAACGAATAATAAAAATTCGTCGTTTTATGCTGTTTACGCGTTAAAACGCAGATTAAAGCTCAAACGTGCTGTTTTGCTAAAATAAGCATTTTCAAGCATTTTAGATCGTTGAAATCGTTCAAATAGAGCAATATTAATAAAAACAAATATAAAATTCGTCGTTTTATGCTGTTTTACGCGTTAAACGCAGATTAAAGCTCAAAACGTGCTGTTTGCTAAAATAACATTTTCAAGCATTTTAGATCGTTGAAATGTCAAATAGAGCAATATTAATAAAAACGAATAATAAAATTTGTCGTTTTATGCTGTTTTACGCGTTAAAACGCAGATTAAAGCTAAACGTGCTTTTTGCTAAAATAAGCATTTTCAAGCATTTTAGATCGTTGAAATCGTTCAATAGAAGCAATATTAATAAAACGAATAATAAAAATTCGTCGTTTTATGCTGTTTTACGCGTTAAACGCAGATTAAAGCTCAAACGTGCTTTTTGCTAAAATAAGCATTTTCAAGCATTTTAGATCGTTGAAATCGTTCAAATAGACGCAATATTAATAAAAACGAATAATAAAAATTTCGTCGTTTTATGCTTTTTACGCGTTAAAACGCAGTTAAAGCTCAAACGGCTGTTTTGTAAAAGCATTTTCAAGCATTTTAGATCGTTGAAATCGTTCAAATAGACGCAATATTAAAAAAAACAAATAAAAAAAAATTCGCCTTTTTTTGCTTTTTTTGGGGTAAAACGCAATTAAACTAAAAACGTGCTGTTTTTGCAAAAAATAAGATTTTCGCATTTTGATCGTTAAACGTTCAAATAGACGCAATATTAAAAAAAAACGAATAAAAAAAATTTTGTCGTTTTATGCTGTTTACGCAAAACGCAGTTTAAAAACTCAATCCCCGTGCTGTTTTGCTAAAATAAGCATTTTCAAGCATTTTAGATCGTTAAACGTTCAAATAAACAAAAATTAAAAAAAAACGAATTATAATAAATTCTTTTTTTTAGGCTGTTTTCCCGTTAAAACGCAGTTTAAAAAACCCAAAACGTCCCTTTTTTGTTTTAAAATAATCATTTTCAAGAAAGGATCGTTGAAATTGTTCAAATAGATGCAATATTAAAAAAAAAACGAATAAAAAAAATTTTCCGTCTTTTTTATCCCGTTTTACGCGTTAAAACGCAGAAAATTTAAAAACGTCCCTTTTTGTTAAAATAAGCTTTTTTGGGCTTTTTGACCGTTGAAACCGTTCAAAAGAACCCCAATATTAAAAAAAAACGAATGAAAAAAATTTCGTCTTTTTTATGCTGTTTTACGCGTTAAAACGCAGATTAAAGCTAAAAACGTGCTATATTCCCAAAAAGCATTTTTCGCGATCGTTGAAATCGTTCAAATAGACGCAATATTAAAAAAAAACCGAATAAAAAAAATTTCGTCGTTTTATGCTGTTTTACGCGTTAAAACGCAGTTTTGGGCTCAAAACGTCCCGTTTTCCCAAAATGCTTTTCGCATTTTGGGATCGGGGAAAGGGTTCAAATAGACGAAAATAAAAAAACAAATAAAAAAAAATTCGTCTTTTTTATGCTGTTTTACGCGTTAAAGCGCAGTTTAAAAACCTTCAAAACGTGCTCCCGGCGCAAAATAAGCATTTTCGCATTTTAATCTTTGAAACGTCCAAAAGACGAAATATTAATAAAAAGGGAAAATAAAAAGTCTTTTTTTATGCTGTTTTACGCGTTAAAACGCAAAAAGTAAAAAACGTCCCGTTTTGCTAAAATAAGCATTTTCAAGCTTTTTTTGGGATCGTTGAAATCTTCAAAAAAAAAGCAAATTAAAAAAAAACGAATAAAAAAAATTTACCTTTTTTATGCTTTTTTACGCGTTAAAACGCAGTTTAAAAAACCCAAAATCCCGTTTTGCTAAAATGCTTTTTCAAGCATTTTAGATCGTTGAAATCTTTCCCAAATAGAGGGAATATTAAAAAAAAACGAATAAAAAAAATTCGTCTTTTTTTGTTTTTTTACGCTTTAAAAACGCAGTTTTAAAGCTCAAAAAGGTTTTTCCCAAAATAAGTTTTTTCCCCATTTTAGATCGTTGAAATCGTTCAAATAGACGAATATTAAAAAAAACAAAAAATAAAAATTTCGTCGTTTTTTTATTTTTTTTCGCGTTAAAACGAAAGTTTTAAACTAAAAACGTCCCGTTTTGCTAAAATAAGCATTTTCAAGCATTTTAATCGTTGCCCGTTCAAATAGAAGCAATATTAAAAAAAACGAATAAAAATAAATTGTCGTTTTTATGCTTTTTTTACGCGTTAAAACGCAGATTAAAGCTCAAAACGTGCTGTTTTGTTTAAAATAACATTTCAAGCAAGATCGTTAAAAATCGTTAAAATAAAAAATTAAAAAAAAACGAATAAAAAAAAATTTCGTCTTTTTTATGCTGTTTTACGCAAAAAAACCCGAGTTTAAAAGCCAAAACTTGCGGGTTTTGCTAAAATAAGCTTTTTTCCAGGCATTTTAGATCGTTGAAATCGTTCAAATAGAAGCAATATTAAAAAAAACGAATAAAAAAAAATTTCGTCTTTTTTATGTTGTTTTACGCTTTAAAAACGCAGTTTAAAAACTCAAAACCCCCGTTTTGTTTAAAATAAGTTTTTCCCAAGATTTTAGATCGTTGAAACTTTCCAAAAAGACGAAATTTATTAATAAAAACGAATAAAAAAATTTCGTCTTTTTTATGTTTTTTTGCGCTTTAAAAACGCAGATTGCTCAAAACGTGCTTTTTTTGTTTTAAAATAAGCATTTTCAAGCATTTTAATCGGGGAAAATCGTTTAAATAGAAGCAAATATTAAAAAAAAACGAATAATAAAAAATTTCGCCGTTTTATGTTTTTTTAGGGTTAAAAAAGGGCAGATTAAAGCACAAAAACGGCTGTTTTGCTAAAATAATCATTTTCCCCTTTTTTTGATCGTTGAAATCGTTCAAATAGAAGCAATATTAAAAAAAAACGAATAAAAAAAAATTTGCCTTTTTTTTTGCTGTTTACGCTTTAAAAACCCAAGATTAAAGCTCAAAACGGTTTGT
>NW_027046468.1:0-24875 GCF_025399875.1 Dalotia coriaria | reverse complement strand
CCGTTTTTTACCGCGTTAAAACGCAGATTGAAGCTCAAAACGTGCGGGGTTTTTTTGCTAAAATAAGCATTTTTTTTTTTCAAACTTTTTCAAATTTAAAAGACGCAAAATAATAAAAACAATAATAAAAATTTTGCCGTTTTATGCTTTTTTTACGCTTTAAAAAACGCAGATTAAAGCTAAAAACGTGTTTTTGCTAAAATAAGCATTTTAAAGCATTTTAGATCGTTGAAATCGTTCAAATAGACGCAATATTAATAAAAACGAATAATAAAAATTCGTCGTTTTATGCTGTTTTACGCGTTAAAACGCGATTAAAGCTCAAAACGTGCTGTTTTGCTAAAAAGCATTTAAATTTAGATCGTTGAAATCGTTCAAATAGAGCAATATTAATAAAAACGAATAATAAAAATTCGTCGTTTTATGTTTTACGCGTTAAAACGCAGATTAAAGCTCAAAACGTGCTGTTTTGCTAAAATAAGCATTTTCAAGCATTTTTAGATCGTTGAAATCGTTCAAATAGACGCAATAAATAAAAACGAATAATAAAAATTTCGTCGTTTTATGTGTTTTACGCGTTAAAACGCAGAATAAAGCTCAAAACGTGCTGTTTTGCTAAAATAAGCATTTTCAAGCATTTTAGATCGTTGAAATCGTTCAAATAGAAGCAATAAAAAAAAACGATTAATAAAATTTCGTCGTTTTATGCTGTTTTACGCGTTAAAACGCAGATTAAAGCTCAAAACGTGCTGTTTTGCTAAAATAAGCATTTTCAAGCATTTTAGATCGTTGAAATCGTTCAAATAGACGCAATAAAATAAAACGAATAATAAAAATTTCGTCGTTTTTATTTGTTTTACGCGTTAAAACGCAGAATAAAGCTCAAAACGTGCTGTTTTGTTTTAAAATAAGCATTTTCAAGCATTTTAGATCGTTGAAATCGTTCAAATAGACGCAATATTAATAAAAACGAATAATAAAAATTTCGTCGTTTTTTGCTGTTTTACGGGGTTAAAACGCAGATTAAAGCTCAAAACGTGCTGTTTTGCTAAAATAAGCATTTTCAAGCATTTTAGATCGTTGAAATCGTTTTAAATGAAGCAATATTAATAAAAACGAATAATAAAAATCGTCATTTTTATGCTGTTTTACGCGTTAAAACGCAGATTGAAGCTCAAAACGTGCTGTTTTGCTAAAATAAGCATTTTCAAGCATTTTAGATCGTTGAAATCGTTCAAATAGACGCAATATTAATAAAAACGAATAATAAAAATTTCGTCGTTTTTATGCTGTTTTACGCGTTAAAACGCAGATTAAAAGCTCAAAACGTGCTGTTTTGCTAAAATAAGCATTTTCAAGCATTTTAGATCGTTGAAATCGTTCAAATAGAAGCTATTAATAAAACGAATAATAAAAATTCGTCGTTTTTATCTGTTTACGCGTTAAAACGCAGATTAAAGCTCAAAACGTGCTGTTTTGCCAAAATAAAAACATTTTCAAGCATTTTAGATCGTTGAAATCGTTCAAATAGACGCAATATTAATAAAAAACGAATAATAAAAAAATTCGTCGTTTTATGCTGTTTTACGCGTTAAAAACGCAGATTAAAAGCTCAAAACGTGCTGTTTTGCTAAAATAAGCATTTTCAAGCATTTTAGATCGTTGAAATCGTTCAAATAGAAGCATAATAAAACGAATAATAAAATTCGTCATTTTATGCTGTTTTTACGCGTTAAAAAACGCAGATTAAAAGCTCAAAAACGTGATGTTTTGCTAAAATAAAGTATTTTCAAGCATTATAGATCGCTGGAAATCGTTTAAATAGAAGCAATATTACCAAAAAAAACGAATAATAAAAAATTCGCTGTCATTTTATGTTGTTTACGCGTTAAAACGGCAGATTAAAAGCTCAAAATCGTATTGTTTTGCTAAATAAGCATTTTCAAAGCATTTTTAGATCGTTGAAATCGTTCAAATAGACGCAATAAAATAAAACGAATAATAAAAATTTCGTCGTTTTATGCTGTTTTACGCTAAGACGCAGAATAAAGCCTTGTAACGTGCTGTTTTGCTAAAATAAGCATTCTCAAGCATTTTAGATCGTTGAAATCGTTCAAATAGAAGCAATATTAATAAAAAACGAATAATAAAATTTCGTCGTTTTTATGTTGTTTTACGCGTTAAAAACGCGGTGATTAAAGCCTTCAAAACGTGCTGTTTTGCTAAAATAAGCATTTTCAAGCATTTTAGATCGTTGGAAATCGTTTTTAAATAGAAGCAATATTACTAAAACGAATAATAAAAAAATCGTCATTTTATGCTGTTTACGTTAAAACGCAGATTAAAAGCTCAAAAACGTGCTGTTTTGTTAAAATAAAACATTTTCAAGCATTTTAGATCGTTGAAATCGTCTCAAATAGACGCAATATTAATAAAAACGAATAATAAAAAATTCGTCGTTTTATGCTGTTTTACGCGTTAAAACGCAGATTAAAGCTCAAAACGTGCTGTTTTGCTAAAATAAGTATTTTCAAGCATTTTAGATCGTTGAATCGTTCAAATAGAAGCACATTAATAAAACGAATAATAAAATCTGTCGTTTTATGTTGTTTTACGCGTTAAAACGTATGATTAAAGCTCAAACGTGCTGTTTTGCTAAAATACATTTCAAGTATTTTAGATCGTTGAAATCGTTCAAATAGACGCAATAATAATAAAAAACGAATAATAAAAATTTCGTCGTTTTATGCTGCGTTTTACGCGTTAAAACGCTGATTAAAAGCTCAAAAACGTGCTGTTTTGCTAAAAATAAGCATTTTCAAGCATTTTAGATCGTTGAAATCGTTCAAACAGGACGCGCACATTAATGTCAATAAAAATTTCGTCGTTTTTATGCTGTTTTTACGCGTTAAAAACGCAGATTGCTCAAAACGTGCTGTTTTGCTAAAATAAGCATTTCGCTACTTTCGCGATCGTTGAAATCGTTTAACAGACGCAATATTAATAAAAACGAATAATAAAAAAATTCGTCATTTTTTATGCTGTTTTACGCGTTAAAAACGCAGATTAAAAGCTCAAACGTGCTGTTTTGCTAAAAATAAGCATTTTCAAGCATTTTAGATCGTTGCTGGAAATCGCCTAAATAGACGCAAATATTAATAAAAACGAATAATAAAATTTCTGCCGTTTTATGCTGTTTTACGCGTTAAAACGTGCAGAATAAAGCTCAAAAACGTGCTGTTTTGCTGCACAAGCATTTTCAAGCATTTTAGGATCGTTGAAATCGTTCAAATAGAAGCAATATTAATAAAAAAAACGAATAATAAAAATTCGTCGTTTTATGCTGTTTACGCGTTAAAAACGCAGAATAAAAGCTCACAAAACGTGCTGTTTTGCTAAAATAAGCATTTTCAAGCATTTTTAGATCGCTGGAAATCGTTCAACAGAAGCAAATACTAATAAAACAAATAATGCGCCCGTCGTTTTATGTTGTTTACGCGTTAAAAAACGCAGATTAAAGCTCAAAATCGTATTGTTTTGCTAAAATAAGCATTTTCAAGCATTTTAGATCGTTGAAATCGTCTCTTTCAAATAGACGCACAAAAATAAAAAACGAATAATAAAAATTTCGTCGTTTTTATGTTGTTTTACGTTAAAACGCAGAATAAAGCTCAAAACGTGCTGTTTTGCTAAAATACATTCAAGCATTTTAGATCGTTTTCGCTGAAATCGTCTCTTTCAAATAGAAGCAATATTAATAAAAAAACGAATAATAAAAATTTCTGCTTCGTTTTATGCTGTTTTACGCGTTAAAACGCGGTGATTAAGCCTCAAAAACGTGCTGTTTGCTAAAATAAGCATTTTCAAGCATTTTAGATCGTTGAAATCGTTTAAATAGAAGCAATATTAATAAAAACGAATACAAAAATCGTCATTTTATGTTGTTTACGCGTTAAACGCAGATTGAAGCTCAAAACGTGCTGTTTTGCTACAATAAGCATTTTCTCAAGCAATGGGGATCGTTGAAATCGTTCAAATAGACGTACATACAAAAACGAATATGTAAAAATTTCGTCGTTTTTATGCTGTTTTACGCGTTAAAACGCAGATTAAAGCTCAAAACGTGCTGTTTTGCTAAAATAAGCATTTTCAAGCATTTTAGATCGTTGAAATCGTTCAAATAGAAGCAATATTAATAAAAAAACGAATAATAAAAATCTTCGTCGTTTTATGCTGTTTGCCGCGTTAAAACGTCGCATTAAAGCTCAAAACGTGCTGTTTTGCTAAAATAAGCATTTTAAAATTTTAGATCGTGAAACGTCAAATAGACGCAATATTAAAAAAAAACGAATAAAAAAATTTCGTCTTTTTTATGTGTTTTCGCTTTAAAAACGCAAATAAAGCTCAAACGTGCTGTTTTGCTAAAATAGATTTTCAAGCTTTTTAGATCGCTGAAACCAAATAGAAGCAATATTAAAAAAAAAACGAATAATAAAACGTCGTTTTTATGTTGTTTTACGCGTTAAAACGCAAAATTAAAACCCTCAAACGTGCTGTTTTGCAAAAAAGCATTTTCAAAGCATTTTAGATCGTTGAAATCGTTCAAATAGAAGCAATTTTAAAAAAACGAATAATAAAAATTGTCATTTTTATTCTTGTTTTACGCGTTAAAACGCAGAATAAAGCCCAAAACGTGCTGTTTTGCTAAAATAAGCATTTTCAAGACGCATCGCTGAAATCGTTCAAATAGAAGCAATATTAATAAAAACCAACAATAAAAAATTCGTCGTTTTATGTTGTTTTACGTTAAAACGCAGATTAAAGCTCAAAACGTATTGTTTTGCTAAAAATAAGCATTTTCAAGACGATCGTTGAAATCGTTCAAATAGACGCAATAAAAATAAAAAACGAATAATAAAAATTTTCGTCGTTTTATGCTGTTTTACGCGTTAAAACGCAGAATAAAGCTCAAACGCTGTTTTGCTGCTAAAAATAAGCATTCTCAAGCATTTTAGACGTTGAAATCGTTCAAGTAAATAGAAGCAAATATTAATAAAAAAAAACGAATAATAAAAATTTCGTCGTTTTATGCTGTTTTACGCGTTAAAACGCAGATTGCTCAAACGTGCTGTTTTGCTAAAATAAGCATTTTCAAGCATTTTAGATCGTTGAAATCGTTTAAATAGAAGCAATATTAATAAAACGAATAATAAAAAATCGTCATTTTATGTTGTTTTACGCGTTAAAACGCAGATTGAAGCTCAAAACGTGCTGTTTTGCTAAAATAAGCATTTTCAAGCATTTTAGATCGTTGAAATCGTCTTCAAAATAGAAGCAATATTAATAAAAAAAACGAATAACAAAAAATTCGTCGTTTTATGCTGTTTACGCGTTAAAACGCAGATTAAAGCTCAAAACGCGCTGTTTTGCTAAAATAAGCATTCTCAAGCATTTTAGATCGTTGAAATCGTTCAAATAGACGCAATATTAATAAAAACGAATAATAAAATTTCTGTCGTTTTATGTTGTTTTACGCGTTAAAAACGCTGATTAAAGCTCAAAACGTGTTGTTTTGCTAAAATAAGTATTTTAAAGATTTTAGATCGTTGAAATCGTTCAACAGACGCAATATTAATAAAAACGAATAATAAAAAATTCGTCGTTTTATGCTGTTTTACGCGTTAAAACGCAGATTAAAGCTCGCAAACGTGCTGTTTTGCTAAATAAGCATTTTCAAGCATTTTAGATCGTTGAAATCGTTCAAATAGAAGTAATATTAATAAAACGAATAATAAAAAATTTCCGTCGTTTTATGATGCTCTACGCGTTAAAAAACGCAGATTAAAAGCTCAAAACGTGCTGTTTTGCTAAAATAAGACAAGCATTTTAGATCGCTGAAATCGTTCAAATAGACGCAATAAAATAAAAACGAATAATAAAAATTTCGTCGTTTTTATGCTGTTTTTACGCGTTAAAACGCGCAGAATAAAAGCTCAAAACGTGCTGTTTTGCTAAAATAAGTATTTTCTAAGCATTTTAGATCGTTGAAATCGTTCAAATAGACGCACATTAATAAAACGAATAATAAAATTTTGTCGTTTTTATGCTATTTACGCGTTAAAACGCAGATTAAAGCTCAAACGTGCTGTTTTGCTAAAATAAGCATTTTCAAGCATTTTAGGATCGTTGAAATCGTTCAAATAGAAGCAATATTAATAAAAAACGAATAATAAAAATCGTCGTTTTTATGTTGTTTTACGCGTTAAAACGATTAAAAGCTCAAAACGTGCTGTTTTGCTAAAATAAAACATTTTCAAGCATTTTAGATCGTTGAATGTTCAAATAGACGCAATATTAATAAAACGAATAATAAAAAATCTGTCGTTTTATGCTGTTTTACGCGTTAAAAAAACGCGTGATTAAAGCTCAAAACGTGCTGTTTTGCTAAAATAAGATTTTCAAGCATTTTAGATCGTTGAAATCGTCTAAATAGAAGCAATATTAATAAAACGAATAATAAAAATTCGTCGTTTTATGCTGTTTTACGCGTTAAACGCAGAATAAAGCACAAAAACGTGCTGTTTTCATAAAAAAAAAAAAAAATAAGCATTTCAAGCATTTGACCGCGAAATGTTCAAATAGCTATAATATTAATAAAAACGAATAATAAAAAATTCGTCGCTTTTTATGCTGTTTTATGCGTTAAACGCAGACAAAGCTCAAAACGTGCCGCTTTGCTAAAATAAGCATTTTCAAGCATTTTAGATCGTTGAAATCGTTCAAATAGAAGCATATTAATAAAAACGAATAATAAAATTTCGTCGTTTTATGCTGTTTTACGTTAAAAACGCAGATTAAAGCTCAAACGTGCTGTTTTGCTAAAATAAAAAATTTTCAAGCATTTTAGATCGTTGAAATCGTTTAAATAGAAGCAATATTAATAAAAAAACGAATAATGTGTAAATTCGTCATTTTATGCTGTTTTACGCGTTAAAACGCAGATTAAAGCTCAAAACGTGCTGTTTTGCTAAAATACATTTTCAAGCATTTTAGATCGTTGAAATCGCCCAAATAGACGCGCAATATTAATAAAAAACGAATAATAAAAATTCCGTCGTTTTATGCTGTTTTACGCGTTAAAACGCAGAATAAAAGCCTCAAAACGTGCTGTTTTGCTAAAATACATTTCAAGCATTTTAGATCGCTGAAATCGTTCAAATAGAAGCTACCATTAATAAAAAAACGAATAATAAAAATTCGTCGTTTTATGCTGTTTTACGCATTAAAACGCAGATTAACGCTCAAAACGTGCTGTTTTGCTAAAATAAGCATTTTCAAGCATTTTAGATCGCTGAAATCAAGTTCAAATAGACGCGCAAATAAAAAATAAAAAACGAATAATAAAAATTTCGTCGTTTTATGTTGCTGTACGCGCTAAAACGCAGATTAAAGCTCAAAACGTGCTGTTTTGCTAAAATGCTATTTTCAAGCATTTTAAATCGTTGAAATTCGTTCAAATAGACGCAATATTAATAAAAAACGAATAATAAAAATTTCGTCGTTTTATAAGCATTTTACGCGTTAAAACGCAGATTAAGTCCTCAAAACGTGCTGTTTTGCTAAAATAATCATTTTCAAGCATTTTAGATCGTTGAAATCGTTCAAATAGAAGCAATATTAATAAAACGAATAATAAAAATTCGTCGTTTTATGCTGTTTTACGCAATAAAACGCAGATTAAAGCTCAAAAACGTGCTGTTTTGCTAAAATAAGCATTTTTCAAGCATTTTAGATCGTTGAAATCGATCAAATAGACGCAATAAAAATAAAAACGAATAATAAAAATTCTGTCGTTTTTATGCTGTTTTACGCGTTAAACGCAGATTAAAGCTCAAAAAGTGCTGTTTTGCTAAAATAAGCATTTTCGCGACAAGATCGTTGAAATCGTTTAAATAGAGCTACATAATAAAACGAATAATAAAAAATTCGTCATTTTTATGCTGTTTTACGCGTTAAAACGCAGATTAAAACTCAAAACGTGCTGTTTTGCTAAAATAAGCATTTTTCAAGCATTTTTAGATCGTTGAAATCGTTCAAATAGACGCAATATTAATAAAAACGAATAATAAAAATTTCGTCGTTTTTTACGCTGCTGTTTTACGCGTTAAAACGCAGAATAGCTCAAAACGTGCTGTTTTGCTAAAATAAGCATTTTCAAGCATTTTAGATCGTTGAAATCGTTCAAATAGAAGCAATATTAATAAAAACGAATAATAAAAAATTCGTCGTTTTATGCTGTTTTACGCGTTAAACGCAGATTAACGCTCAAAACGTGCTGTTTTGCTAAAATAAGCATTTTCAAGCATTTTAGGTCGTTGAAATCGTTCAAATAGATGCAATAAAATAAAAACGAATAATAAAAATTTCATCGTTTTATGCTGTTTACGCGTTAAAACGCAGATTAAAGCTCAAAACGTGCTGTTTTTGCTAAAATAAGCATTTTTCAAGCATTTTAAATCGTTGAAATCGTTCAAATAGACGCAATGGCTAATAAAAACGAATATGCAAAATTTCGTCATTTATTTCTGCTTTACGCGTTAAACGCAGATTAAAGCTCAAAACATGCTCTTTGCTAAAATAATCATTTTCAAGCATTTTAGATCGTTGAAATCGTCAAATAGAAGCAATATTAATAAAAAACGAATAATAAAAATTCGTAGTTTTACATACTTTTGTTTTTACGCATTAAGAAACGCAGATTAAGGCTCAAAACATTTTGTTTTTGTTAAAATAAGCATTTTCAAGCATTTTAGATTGTTGGAAATCGTTCAAATAGACGCAATATTAATAAAAACGAATAATAAAAATTTCGTCGTTTTTTATGCTGTTTTAGGCGTTTAAAACGCTGATTAAAGCTCAAAACGATGCTGTTTTGCTAAAAATAAGCATTTTCAAGCATTTTTAGATCGTTGAAATCGTTCAAGTAGACGCAATATTAATAAAAACGAATAATAAAATTTCGTCGTTTTTATGCTGTTTTACGCGTTAAAACGCAGAATAAAGCTCAAAACGTGCTGTTTTGCTAAAATAAAGCATTTTCAAAGCATTTTAGATCGTTGAAAATCGTTCAAATAGACACGTGTAAAAACGAATAATAAAAATTTCGTCACATGCTGTTTTACGTTAAAACGCAGAATAAAGCTCAAAACGTGCTGCTTTTGCTAAAATAAGCATTTTCAAGCATTTTAAATCGTTGAAATCGTTCAAATAGACGCAATATTAATAAAAACGAATAATACAAAAATTTCGTCGTTTTTATGCTGCTTTGCGCGTTAAAACGCAGATTAAAGCTCAAAACGTGCTGTTTTGCTAAAATAATCATTTTCAAGCATTTTAGATCGTTGAAATCGTTTCAAATAGAAACAATATTAATAAAAACGAATAATAAAAATTCGTCGTTTTATGCTGTTTACGTATTAAAACGCAGATTAAAGAAGCTCAAAACGATGCTGTTTTGCTACAAAATAAGCATTTTCAAAGCATTTTACAGATCACGATTTAAATCGTTCAAAATAGACGTATTAATAAAAACGAATAATAAAAATTTTGTCGTTTTATGCTGTTTTACGCGTTAAACGCTGATTAAAACTCAAAACGCGTCTGTTTTGCTAAAATAAGCATTTTCAAGCATTTTAGATCGTTGAAATCGTTCAAATAGACGCAATATTAATAAAAAACGAATAATAAAAATTTCGTCGTTTTTAGCATGCTGTTTTACGCGTTAAAACGCAGAATAAAGCTCAAAACGTACTGTTTTGCTAAAACCAACATTTTTCAAGCATTTTAGATCGTTTGAAATCGTTCATATAGAAGCAATATTAATAAAAACGATTAATAAAAATTCGTCGTTTTATGCTGTTTTACGCGATTTAAAACGCAGTTAAAGCTCAAAACGTGCTGTTTTGCTTTAAAATAAACATTTTCAAGCATTTTAGATCCGTTGAAATCGTTCAAATAGACGCAATATTAATAAAACGAATAATAAAAATTTCGTCGTTTTATGCTGTTTACGCGTTAAAACGCAGATTAAAGCTCAAAGCATTGTGCTGTTTTTTGCTAAAATAAGCATTTTTCAAGCATTTTAGATCGTTAGGCCCGTTCAAATGGAGGCAATACAATAAAAACGAATAATAAAAAATTCGTCGTTTATGCTGTTATTTTTACGCGTTAAAACGCAGATTAAAACTCAAAACGTGCTGTTTTGCTAAAATAAAAGCATTCTGAAGCATTTTAGATCCGTTGAAATCGTTTAAATAGAAGCAATATTAATAAAAACGAATAATAAAAATTTCGTGTTTTTATGCTGTTTTACGCGTTAAAACGATTAAAGAAACTCAAAACGTAACTGTTTTGCTAAAATAAGCATTTTTCAAACATTTTTAGATCGTTGAAATCGTTTAAATAGAAAACAATATTAATAAAAAACGAATAATAAAAAATCGTCATTTTATGCTGTTTTACGCGTTAAAACGCAGATTAAGCTCAAAACGTGCTGTTTTTGCTAAAATAAGCATTTTCAAGCATTTTAGATCGTTGAAATCGTTTAAGAATAAGACGCAATATTAATAAAAAACGGAATAATAAAAAGAATTTCGTCGTTTTTTATGCTGTTTTTACGAGTTAAAACGCAGATTAAAGCTCAAAACATTGCTGTTTTGCACAAAATAAGCATTTCAAGCATTTTTTAGATCGTTGGGAAATCGTTTCAAATAGAGGCAATATTAATAAAAACGAATAATAAAATTCGTCCCGTTTTATGCTGTTTTACGTTAAATCGCAGATTCAAAGCTCAAAACGTGCTGTTTTGCTAAAATCAGCATTCTCAGCATTTTTAGATCGTTGAAATCGTTCAAATAGACGCAATAATAAAAACGAATAATAAAATTTCGTCGTTTTTTATGCTGTTTTACGCGTTAAAACGCTGATTAAAGCTCAAACGTGCTGTTTTGCTAAAATAAAGCGGCTGAAAGCATTTTAGATCGATTTGAAATCGTTCAAAATAGACGCAATATTAATAAAAAACGAATAATAAAAATTCGTCGTTTTTTATGCTGTTTTACGCGTTAAAACGCAGATTAAAACTCAAAACGTGCTGTTTGCAAAAATAAGCATTCTCAAGCATTTTAGATCGTTGAAATCTTTTAAAATAAAAACAATATTAAAAAAAAACGAAAAAAAAAAAATTTCCCGTTTTTTTTATTGTTTTACGCGTTAAAACGCAGTTTAAAAACCCAAAAACGTCTTTTTTAAAAATAAATTTTCAAAATTTTTAGATCGTTGAAATTTTTTAAATAAACCCCCTTTTTAAAAAACGAATAAAAAAAAAAATCGTCTTTTTTATGCTTTTTTACGCGTTAAAACGCAAGATTGAAGTCAAAACGTCCTGTTTTGCTAAAATAAGAAATTTTAAAACTTTTGGGGGTGTTGAAATCGTTCAAAAGACGCAATATTAATAAAAACGAATAATAAAAAAAATTTGTCGTTTTTGTTTTTTTTTGCGTTTAAAACCGTTAAAAACTCAAAACGTGCTTTTTTTGCAAAATAAGCATTTTCAAGCATTTTAGATCTTTGGGAAATCGTTCAAATAAAAGCTTTTTAAAAAACGAATAAAAAAATTTCGTCTTTTTTATGTGTTTTACGCGTTAAAACGCAGATTAAAGCTAAAAACGTGCTGTTTTTTTTAAAATAAGCTTTCCCAAAGCTTTTTAAGCCCGTTGAAACCCGTTCAAATAGACGCAATATTAATAAAAACAAATTTAAAAAAAAATTTCGTCTTTTTTATGCTTTTTTTACGCGTTAAAACGCGGAAAAAAACTCAAAACGTGCTTTTTTGGGCCAAAAATAAGCATTTTCAAGCATTTTAGATCTTTTGGAAATCGTTCAAATAGACGCAAAAATAAAAAACGAATAAAAAAAAATTTTTGTCTTTTTTATGCTTTTTTAGGGTTAAAAACGAAAGTTTAAAAAGCTCAAAACGTGCTTTTTTTGCTAAAAATAAGCATTTTAAAAACATTTTAGATCGGGAAATCGTTAAATAGAAGAATTTAAAAAAAACGAATAAAAAAAATTGCCCCTTTTTTTTGTTTGTTTTACGCTTTAAAAACGCGTTAAAGCTCAAAACGTCGTTTTTAAAAAAAAAAACTTTTTTCAAGCTTTTTGGATCTTTGGGAAATCGTTCCTGCCCGAAAATTTAAAAAAACGAATAATAAAAATTGTCGAAATGCTTTTTTTACGCGTTAAAACGCAGTTTAAAAAACTCAAAACGTCTGTTTTTTTTTAAAAAAAGCTTTTTCCCGGCTTTTTTAAGATCTTGAAATCGTTAAAAATAAAACAATATTAATAAAAACGAATAATAAAAATTCGTCTTTTTTATGCTGTTTTACGCTTTAAAAACGCAGTTTTAAAGCTCAAAACGTGCTTTTTTGCTAAAATAAACTTTTTTCAATTTTTTTTAGATCGTTGGAAACCCCGTTCAAAAAAGGCGCAATATTAAAAAAAAACGAATAATAAAGATTTCGTCTTTTTTATGCCGTTTTACGCTTTAAAAACGCGTTAAAGCTCAAAACGTGTTTTGTTTTGCAAAAAATAAAGCATTTTCAAGCATTTTAGATCGTTGAAATCGTTCAAATAGACGCAATATTAATAAAAACGAATAATAAAATTTCGTCGTTTTTATGCTGTTTACCGCTAAAACGCAGATTAAAGCTCAAAACGTTTGTTTTCTAAAATAAGCTTTTCAAGCATTTTAGATCGTTGAAACGTTCAAATAGACGCAATAAAATAAAACGAATAATAAAAATTTCGTCGTTTTATGCTGTTTTAGCGTTAAAACGCAGATTAAAGCTCAAACGTGCTGTTTTGCTAAAAAAGCAGTTTAACATTTTAGATCGTTGAAATCGTTCAAATAGAGCAATATTAATAAAACGAATAATAAAAATTCGTCTTCGTTTTATGCTGTTTTAGCGTTAAAACAGATTAAAGCTCAAAACGTGCTGTTTTGCTAAAATAAGCTTTTCAAGCATTTTGAATCGTTGAAATCGTTCAAATAGAGCAATATTAATAAAAAACGAATAATAAAAATTCTGTCGTTTTATGTGTTTTACGCGTTAAAACGCAGATTAAAGCTCAAAACGTGCTGTTTTGCTCAAGATCGTTGGAATCGATCAAAAGCCCAAAAAAAAAAACGAATAATAAAAATTTCGTCGTTTTTAGCTGTTTTACGCGTTAAACGCAGATTAAAGCTCAAAACGCTTTTTTGCTAAAATAAGCTTTTTCAAGCATTTTAAATCGTTAAAACGTTCAAATAGACGCAAATTAATAAAAACGAATAATAAAATTTCGTCTTTTTTTGCGTTTTACGCTTTAAAAACGCAGATTAAACTCAAACGTGCTGTTTTGCTAAAATAATCATTTTAAAACATTTTAGTCGGTGAAATCGTTCAAATAGAAGCAATATTAATAAAAACGAATAATAAAAATTCGTTTTTTTATGTGTTTTACGCATTAAAACGAGTTAAAAAACTCAAAACGTGCTTTTTTTAAAAAAGCTTTTTCAAGATTTTAGATCGTTGAAACTTTCAAATAGACGAAATTTTAAAAAAACGAATAATAAAATTTGGTCGTTTTATTTTTTTTACGCGTTAAAGCGTTGATTAAAGCTCAAAACGTGCTGTTTTGCTAAAATAACATTTTCAACTTTTTTAATCGTTGAAAACGTTCAAATAGACGCAATATTAATAAAAATTTCGTCGTTTTTGCTTTTTTTACGCGTTAAACGCAGAATAAACTAAAAACTCTTTTTGCTAAAAAAAGCATTTTCAATTTGAGACGTTGAAATCTTTTCAAATAGACGCAATATTAATAAAAACGAAAAAAAAAAATTTCGTCTTTTTTATGCTGTTTTACGCGAAAAACGCAGAAAAAGCTCAAAACGTGCTGTTTTGCTAATATAAGATTTTCGCTTTTTAGATCGTTGAAATCGTTCAAATAGACGCAATATTAAAAAAAAACTAATAAAAACGAATAAAAAAATTCGTCTTTTTTTTATGCTGTTTTGCGTTAAAACGCAGATTAAAGCCCCGTTTTTTTTTTAAAATAAGCTTTTTTGACTTTTGGGGGTCGTTGAAATCGTTCAAATAGACGCAATATTAATAAAAACGAATAAAAAAAATTTCGTTTTTTTTATGCTTTTTTACCCCGTTAAAAGGGGGGGAATAAAGCCCCAAAACGTGCTGTTTTGCTAAAAAAAAGCATTTTCAAGCTTTTTTAGATCTTTGAAATCGTTCAAATAGACGCAATATTAAAAAAAAAACGAATAATAAAAATTTCGTCTTTTTTTATGCTTTTTTAAACCGTTAAAACGCAGATTAAACTCAAAACGTGCTGTTTCGCTAAAATAAGCTTTTTTCAAGCTTTTTAAGATCGTTGAAATCTTTTCAAAAGAAATATTAAAAAAAAACGAATAAAAAAAAAATTCGTCTTTTTTTTATGCTTTTTTACGCTTTAAAAACGCAATTTAAAAAGCTCAAAACGTGCTTTTTTTCCAAAATAAGCTTTTTTAAAAGCTTTTTTAGATCGTTGAAATCGTTCAAATAGACGCAAAAAAAATAAAAACAAATTTATAAAAAAAATTTCGTCGTTTTTTTGCTATTTTACGCTTTAAAAACGCAGAAAAAAGCTAAAAACGTGCTGTTTTGCTAAAATAACATTTTCAAGCTTTTAATCGTTGAAATCGTTAAATGGCTTTTAAAAAAAAAACGAATAAAAAAATTTTTTGTTTTTTTGCTTTTTTCCCTTAAACGCGTTAAACTAAAACGTGCTGTTTTGTTTAAAAAAAGTTTTTCCCCAAGTCGTTGAAATCGTTAAAAAAACAATAAAAAAAAAACGAATAAAAAAAAATTCGTCGTTTTTCTTTTTTTACGCTTTAAAAACGCAGTTAAACTCAAAACTGCTGTTTTGCTAAAATAAGCATTTTCAAGTATTTTAGATCTTTAAAATCGTTCAAATGGGCCCAATATTTAAAAAAAAAGAAAATAAAATTTCGTCGTTTGTATGCTGTTTTCGCGTTAAAACGCAGAATAAATCAAACGTGCTTTTTTGCTAAAAAACATTCTAAAAGCATTTTAGATCGTTGAAATGTTCAAAAGAAGCAATATTAATAAAAACGATAAAAAAAAAATTCGTTTTTATGCTGTTTTACGCGTTAAAACGCAGAAAAAAACCAAAACGTGCTTTTTTGCTAAAATAACATTTTCGCATTTTAGATCGTTGAAATCGATCAAATAGACCAATAAAATAAAAACGAATAAAAAAAATTTCGTCGTTTTATGCTGTTTTACGCGTTAAAACGCAGTTTAAAAAACTCAAAACATGCTGTTTTGTAAAATAAATTTTCAACATTTTAGATCGTTGAAATCGTTTAAATAGAAGAAATATTAAAAAACGAATAATAAAAATTGTATTTTTTCTTTTTACGCGTTAAAACGCCGATTAATGCTCAAAACGTGCTGTTTTGCAAAAAAAGCTTTTTTCAAGCATTTTAGATGTTGAAATCGTTCAAATAGACGCTATTAATAAAAACGAATAATAAAAATTTCGTCTTTTTTTATGCTGTTTTCGCAAAACGCAAATAAAACTAAAAACGTGCTGTTTTCAAAATAAGCATTTTCAAGCTTTTTTAGATCGTTGAAAAGTTTAAAATAGAAGCAATATTAATAAAACGAATAAAAAAAATTCGTCTTTTTTATGCTTTTTTACGCTTTAAAAACGCGATTAAACTCAAAACTTGTTGTTTTGCTAAAATAAGCATTTTCAGCATTTTAGATCGTTGAAATCGTTCAAATAGACGCAATATTAAAAAAAACGAATAAAAAAAAAATTCGTTTTTTTTATGCTGTTTTACGCGTTAAAAACGCAGATTAAAGCTCAAAACGTGCTGTTTTGCTAAAATAAGCATTTTCAAGCTTTTTTAGATCGTTGAAATCGTTCAAATAGACGCAATATTAATAAAAACGAATAATAAAAATTTCGTCGTTTTTATGCTGTTTTAACCGTTAAAACGCAGATTAAAGCTCAAAACGTGCTGTTTCGCTAAAATAAAGCATTTTCAAGCATTTTTAGATCGTTGAAATCGTTCAAATAGAAGCAATATTAATAAAAACGAATAATAAAAAATTCGTCGTTTTTATGCTGTTTTACGCGCGTTAAAACGCAGATTAAAGCTCAAAACGTGCTGTTTTGCTAAAATAAGCATTTTCAAGCATTTTGAATCGTTGGAAATCGTTCCAAATAGACGCAATATTAATAAAAAACAGAATAATAAAAATTTCGTCGTTTTTTATGCTGTTTTACGCGTTAAAACGCAGATTAAAGCTCAAAACTTGATGCTGTTTTGCTAAAATAAGCATTTTTCAAGCATTTTGGATGTTGAAATCACGTTCAAATAGAAGCAATATTAATAAAAACGAATAATAAAAAAATTCGTCGTTTTTTATGCTTTGTTTACGCGTTAAAAACGCGGGTAAAACTCAAAACGTGCTGTTTTGCTTTAAAATAAGCATTTTCAAGTATTTTAGATCGTTGGAAATCGTTCAAATAGGCGCAATATTAATAAAAAACGAATAATAAAAATTTCGTCGTTTGTATGCTGTTTTACGCGTTAAAACGCAGAATAAAAACTCAAACGTGCTGTTTTCAAAATAAGCATTCTCAAGCATTTAGATCGTTGAAATCGGTCAAATAGAAGCAATAATAATAAAAAACAGATAATAAAAATTCGTCGTTTTATGCTGTTTTACGCGTTAAACGCAGATTAAACTCACGAAACGTGCTGTTTTTGCTAAAATAAGCATTTTCAAGAATTTTAGATCGTTGAAATCGTTCAAATAGAGCAATATTAATAAAAAAATAATAAAAATTCGTCGTTTTATGCTTTTTTAAACCGTTAAACGCAGATTAAACTCAAAAGTGCTTTTTTGCTAAAATAAGCATTTTCAAGCATTTTAGATCGTTGAAATCGTTCAAATAAAAGCAATATTAATAAAAACGAATAATAAAAAATTCGTCGTTTTTTATGCTTTTTTGCTTAAAACGCAGATTAAAGCTCAAAACGTGCTTTTTTGCTAAAATAACATTTTCAAGCATTTTAGATCGTTGAAATCGTTCAAATAGACGCAATAAAATAAAAACGAATAATAAAAATTTCGTCGTTTTTATGCTGTTTTACGTTAAAACGCAAAATTAAAGCTCAAAACGTGCTGTTTTGTTTTAAAATAAGCATTTTCAAGCATTTTAGATCTTTTAAATCGTTCAAATAGAGCAATATTAATAAAAAACGAATAATAAAATTTCGTCTTTTATCTTTTTTCGCGTTAAAACGCAGATTAAAGCTCAAAACGTGCTGTTTTTGCTAAAATGCATTTTCAAGCATTTTAGATCGTTGAAATCGTTCAAATAGAGCAATATTAATAAAAACGAATAATAAAAATTCGTCGTTTTTATGCTGTTTTACGCGTTAAAACGCAGATTAAAGCTCAAAACGTGCTGTTTTGCTAAAATAAGCATTTTCAAGCATTTTAGATCGTTGAAATCGTTCAAATAGACGCAATATTAATAAAAACGAATAATAAAAATTTCGTCGTTTTATGCTGTTTTACGCGTTAAAACGCAGATTAAAGCTCAAACGTGTGTTTTGCTAAAATAAGCATTTTCAAGCATTTTAGATCGTTGAAATCGTTCAAATAGACGCAATATTAATAAAAACGAATAATAAAATTCGTCGTTTTTATGCTGTTTTACGCGTTAAAACGCAGATTAAAGCTCAAAACGTGCTGTTTTGCTAAAATAAGCATTTTCAAGCATTTTAGATCGTTGAAATCGTTCAAATAGAGCAATATTAATAAAACGAATAATAAAAATTCGTCGTTTTTATGCTGTTTTACGCGTTAAAACGCAGATTAAAGCTCAAACGTGCTGTTTTGCAAAAATAAGCATTTTCAAGCATTTTAGATCGTTGAAATCGTTCAAATAGAAGCAATATTAATAAAAACGAATAATAAAAATTCGTCGTTTTATGCTGTTTACGCGTTAAACGCAGAATAAGCTCAAAACGTGTGTTTTGCTAAAATAAGCATTTTCAAGCATTTTAGATCGTTGAAATCGTTCAAATAGACGCAATATAAAATAAAACGAATAATAAAAAATTCGTCGTTTTTATGCTTTTTACGCGTTAAAACGCAGAATAAAGCTCAAAACGTGCTGTTTTGCTAAAATAAGCATTTTCAAGCATTTTAGATCGTTGAAATCGTTCAAATAGACGCAATATTAATAAAAACGAATAATAAAAATTTCGTCGTTTTATGCTGTTTTAGCGTTAAAACGCAGATTAAAACTCAAAACGTGCTGTTTTGCTAAAATAAGCATTTTCAAGCATTTTAGATCGTTGAAATCGTTCAAATAGAAGCAATATTAATAAAAACGAATAATAAAAATTCAGTCGTTTTATGCTGTTTTACCGTTAAAACGCAGATTAAAGCTCAAAACGTGCTGTTTTGCTAAAATAAGCATTTTCAAGCTTTTTTAGATCGTTGAAATCGTTCAAATAGACGCAATATTAATAAAAACGAATAATAAAAATTCGTCGTTTTATGCTATTTACGCGTTAAAACGCAGAATAAAGCTCAAAACGCTGTTTTGCTAAAATAAGCATTTTCAAGCATTTTAGATCGTTGAAATCGTTCAATAGACGCAATATTAATAAAAACGAATAATAAAAATTTCGTCGTTTTATGCTGTTTTACGCGTTAAAACGCAGATTAAAGCTCAAAACGTGCTGTTTGCTAAAATAAGCATTTTCAAGCATTTTAGATCGTTGAAATCGTTCAAATTGAAGCAATATTAATAAAAACGAATAATAAAAATTCGTCGTTTTATGCTGTTTTACGCGTTAAAACGCAGATTAAAGCTCAAAACGTGCTGTTTTCTTCAAATAAGCATTTTCAAGTATTTTAAGATCGTTGGGGTGATTTCAAATAGGCGCAATATTAATAAAAACGAATAATATAAAAATTTCGTCGTTTGTATGCTGTTTTACGCGTTAAAACTCAGAATAAAATAAAACGTGCTGTTTTGCTAAAATAAGCATTCTCAAGCATTTTAGATCGTTGAAATCGTTCAAATAGAAGCAATATTAATAAAAACGAATAATAAAAATTCGTCGTTTTTATGCTGTTTTACGCGTTAAAACGCGGATTAAACTCAAAACGTGCTGTTTTGCTAAAATAAACATTTTCAAGCATTTTAGATCGTTAAATCTATCAAATAGACGCAATAAAATAAAACAGATAATAAATTTCGTCGTTTTTATGCTGTTTACGCGTTAAAACGCAGATTAAAACTCAAAACATGCTGTTTTAACAAAATAGCATTTTCAAGCATTTTAGATCACGTTGAAATCGTTTAAATAAACAATATTAATAAAACGAATAATAAAATTCGTCATTTTTATGCTGTTTTACGCCGTTAAAACGCAGATTAATGCTCAAAACGTGCTGTTTGCTAAAATAAACATTTTCAAGCATTTTAGATCGTTGAAATCGTTCAAATAGACGCAATATTAATAAAACGAATAATAAAAATTTCGTCGTTTTATGCTGTTTTACGCGTTAAAACGCAGAATAAAAGCTCAAAACGTGCTGTTTTTGCTAAAATAAGCATTTTCAAACATTTTTAGATCGTTGAAATCGTTCAAATAAACAATATTAATAAAACGAATAATAAAAAAATTCTCGTCGTTTTATGCTGTTTTTACGCGTTAAAACGCAGATTAAAGCAAAACGTGCTGTTTTTGCTAAAATAAGCATTTTGAAGCATTTTTGAATCGTTGAAATCGTTCCAATAGAAGCAATATTAATAAAAAACGAATAATAAAATTCGTCACGTTTTATGCTGTTTTACGCGTTAAAACGCTGATTAAGCTCAAAACGTGCTGTTTTTGCTAAAATAAACTTTCAGCATTTTAGATCGTTGAAATCGTTCAAATAGACGCAATATTAATAAAAAACGAATAATAAAATTTCGTCGTTTTTTATGCTGTTTACGCGTTAAAACGCAGAATAAAGCTCAAAACGTGCTGTTTTGCTAAAATAAGCATTTTTCAAGCATTTTGAATCGTTGAAATCGTTCAAATAGAAGCAATATTAATAAAAACGAATAATAAAAATTTCGTCCTTTTATGCTTGTTTTACTGGCGTTAAACGCAGATTAAAACTCAAAACGTGCTGTTTTGCTAAAATAAGCATTTTCAAGCATTTTAGATCGTTGAAATCGTTTAAATAGAAGAAAATATTAATAAAAGAGCAGATAATAAAATTCGTCATTTTATGCTGTTTTTACGCGTTAAAACGCAATTAAAGTTCAAAACGTGCTGTTTTGCTAAAATAAACATTTCAAGCATTTTAGATCGTTGAAATCGCTCAAATAGACGCAATATTGGCAAAAACGAATAATTTCGTCGTTTTTTTATGCTGTTTTACGCGTTAAAACGCAGAATAAAGCTCAAAACATGCTGTTTTGCTAAAAATAAGCATTTTCAAGCATTTTAAATCGTTGAAATCGTTCAAATAGAAGCAATATTAATAAAACGAATAATAAAAATTCGTCGTTTTATGCTGTTTTTACGCGTTAAAACGCAGATTAAAGCTTTCAAAACGTGTTGTTTTGCTAAAATAAAAGCATTTTCAAGCATTTTAAGATCGTTGAAATCGTTCCGGAAATGGACGCAATATTAATAAAAACGAATAATAAAAAAATTCGTCACGTTTTTATGCTGTTTTACGCGTTAAAACGCAGATTAAAACTCAAAAGCGTACTGTTGCGCACAAAATAAAGCATTTTCAAACGTGCAGATCGTTGAAATCGTTCCAATAGAAACGTAATGTAAAGCGAATAATAAAAAATTCGTCGTTTTATGCTGTTTTACGAGTTAAAACGCAAATTAAAGCTCAAACGTGCTGTTTTATAAAATAAAGCATTTTCAAGCATTTTAGATCGTTGAAATCGTTCAAATAGACACTTAATATAAAAATAAAAAACGAATAATAAAAATTTCGTCGTTTTTACATGCTGTTTTGCCCGTTAAAGAAAACGCAGATTAAAGCTCAAAAAACGTGCTGTTTGCTAAAATAAAGCATTTTCAAGCATTTTTTAGATCGTTGAAATCGTTCAAATAGAAGCAATATTAATAAAAACGAATAATAAAAATTCGTCGTTTTATGCTGTTTTACGCGTTAAACGCGAATTAAAGCTCAAAACGTGCTGTTTTTGCTAAAATAAGCATTTTCAAGCATTTTAGATCGTTGAAATCGTTCAAATAGACGCAATATTAATAAAAAACGAATAATAAAATTTCGTAGTTTTATGCTGTTTTACGCGTTAAAACGCAGATTAAAGCTCAAAACGTGCTGTTTTAGCACAAAATAAGCATTTTCAAGCATTTTGATCGTTGAAATCGTTCAAAATAGACGCAATATTAATAAAACGAATAATAAAAATTTCGTCGTTTTTATGCTGTTTTACGCGTTAAAACGCAGAATAAATAAAACGTGCTGTTTTGCTAAAATAAGCATTTTTCCAGCATTTAGATCGTTGAAATCGTTCCAAATACGGCAATATTAATAAAACGAATAATAAAATTCGTCGTTTTTTATGCTGTTTTACGTTAAAACGCAGATTAAAACAAAACGTGCTGTTTGCTAAAGCAAGCATTTTCAAGCATTTTTAGATTGTTGAAATCGTTTTAAAATAGAAGCAATATTAATAAAAAACGAATAATAAAATTAATGGTACATGCTGTTTTACGCGTTAAAACGCAGATTAAAGCTCAAAACGTGCTGTTTTGCTAAAATAAAGCATTTTCAAGCATTTTAGATCGTTGAAATCGTTCAAATAGACGCAATATTAATAAAAACGAATAAAATTTCGTCGTTTTTATGCTGTTTACGCGTTAAAACGCAGAATAAAGCTCAAAACGTGCTGTTTTGCTAAAATAAGCATTTTCAAGCATTTTAGATCGTTGAAATCGTTCCAAGTAAAGCAATATTAATAAAAGCGAATGGTAAAATTCGTCGTTTTATTGTTGTTTTACGCGTTAAAACGCAGATTAACGCTCAAAACGTGCTGTTTGTAAAATAAGCATTTTAGACCGTTGAAATCGTTCAAATAGACGCAATAAAATAAAAAACGAATAATAAAAATTTCATCGTTTTTTTATGCTGTTTTTGCACGTTAAACGCAGATTCGCTCAAAACGTGCTGTTTTGCTAAAATAAACATTTCAAGCATTTTAAATCGTTTAAATCGTTCAAAATAGACGCAATATTAATGAAACGAATAATAAAAATTTCGTCGTTTTTCTATGCTGCTTTAAGCGTTAAAACGCAGATTAAGCTCAAAACGTGCTGTTTTGCTAAAATAATCATTTTCAACATTTTAGATCGTTGGAAATCGTTCCAAATAAACAATATTAATAAAACGAATAATAAAAATTCGTCGTTTTATGCTGTTTTGCAGCATTAAAACGCAGATTAAAAACTCAAAACGATGCTGTTTTGCTAAAATAAACATTTTCAGAAAGCATTTTAGATCGTTGAAATCGTTCAAATAGACGCAATATTAATAAAAACGGAATAATAAAAATTTCGTCGTTTTACATGCTGTTTACGCGTTAAAACGGGTAAGTTCAAAACGTGCTGTTTTGCTAAAATAAGCATTTTCAAGCATTTTTAGATCGTTGAAATCGTTCCAAATAGAAGCAATATTAATAAAAACGAATAATAAAAAAAATTCGTCGTTTTTATGCTGTTTTACGTGTTAAAACGCAGATTAAAGCTCAAAAACGTGCTGTTTTGCTAAAATAAGCATTTTCAAGCATTTTAGATCGTTGAAATCGTTCCAAATAGACGCAATATTAATAAAAACGAATAATAAAAATTTCGTCGTTTTTTATGCTGTTTACGCGTTAAACGCTGATTAAAAGCTCAAAACGTGCTGTTTTGCTAAAATAAACATTTTAAACATTTTAGATCGTTGAAATCGTTCAAATAGTCGCAATATTAATAAAAACGAATAATAAAAAATTCGTCGTTTTTATTAACATTTTACGCGTTAAAGCAGATTAAAGCTCAAAACGTACTGTTTTGCTTTACAAAATAAGCATTTTCAAGCGTACAGATCGTTGAAATCGCTCAAATAGACGCAATATTAATAAAAACCAATAATAAATTTCGTCTTTTTATGCTGTTTTACGCGTTAAAACGCAGAATAAAGCTCAAAACGTGCTGTTTTCCCAAAAATAAGCATTTTCAAACATTTTAGATCGTTGAAATCGTTCAAATGGAAGCAATATTAAAAAAAACGAATAAAAAAAAGATTCGTCGTTTTTATGCTGTTTTACGCGTTAAAACGCAGTTTAAAAAGCTCAAAACGTGTTGTTTTGCTAAAATAAGCATTTTCAAGCATTTTAGATCGTTGAAATCGTTCAAATGGACGCAATATTAATAAAAACGAATAATAAAAATTTCGTCTTTTTTTATGCTGTTTTACGCGTTAAAACGCAGATTAAAGCTCAAAACGTGCTTTTTTTGCTAAAATAAGCATTTTCAAGCATTTTAGATCGTTGAAATCGTTCAAATAGACGCAATAAATAAAAACGAATAATAAAATTTCGTCGTTTTTTATGCTGTTTTCGCGTTAAAACGCAGAATAAAGCTCAAAACGTGCTGTTTTGCTAAAATAAGCATTTTCAAGCATTTTAGTCGTAAAATCGTTCAAATAGAACAATATTAATAAAAAACGAATAAAAAAAAATTCGTCGTTTTTATGCTGTTTTACGCGTTAAAACGCAGTTAAAGCTCAAAACGTGCTGTTTTGCTAAAATAAGCATTTTCAAGCTTTTTTAGATCGTTGGAATCGATCAAATAGACGCAATAAAAATAAAAACGAATAATAAAATTTCGTCTTTTTTTAATCTGTTTTACCTTTAAAAACGCAGATTAAAGCTCAAAACGTGCTGTTTTGCTAAAAAAAACATTTTCAAGCATTTTAGATTGTTGAAATCGTTTAAATAGAAGCAATATTGAAAAACGAATAATAAAAATTCGTAATTTTTTATGCTGTTTTACGCGTTAAAACGCAGATTAAAGCTCAAAACGTGCTGTTTTGCTAAAAAAGCATTTTCAGCATTTTAGATCGTTGAAATCGTTCAAATGACGCTATTAATAAAAGAGATAATAAAATTTCGTCGTTTTTATGCTGTTTTACGCGTTAAAACGCAGAATAAAAGCTCAAAACGTGCTGTTTTTTAAAATAGCTTTTCAAGCATTTTAGATCGTTGAAATCGTTCAAATAGAAGAAATATTAA
Source organism: Dalotia coriaria (assembly GCF_025399875.1). NCBI lineage: Eukaryota > Metazoa > Arthropoda > Insecta > Coleoptera > Staphylinidae > Dalotia > Dalotia coriaria. Next base: position 401 of record NW_027046468.1, on the reverse strand, counting down.
AAAAACGAATAATAAAAAATTCGTCGTTTTATTGTTTTTTACGCGTTAAAACGCAGATTAACGCTCAAAACGTGCTGTTTTGCTAAAATAAGCATTTTCAAGCATTTTAGACCGTTGAAATCGTTCAAATAGACGCAATAAAATAAAACGAATAATAAAAATTTCATCTTTTTTTATGCTGTTTTACGCGTTAAAACGCAGATTAAAACTCAAAACTCTGTTTTGCTAAAATAAGCATTTTCAAGCATTTTAAATCGTTTAAATCGTTCAAATAGACGCAATATTAATAAAAACGAATAATAAAATTTCGTCGTTCTATGCTGCTTTACGCGTTAAAACGCAGATTAAACTCAAAACGTGTTTTTTTAAAATTCTTTTTCAAGCTTTTTAGATCGTTGAAA
>NW_027046467.1:0-24902 GCF_025399875.1 Dalotia coriaria | reverse complement strand
TATTGTTTCTATTTAAACGATTTCAACGATCAAAAAATGCTTGAAAATGCTTTTTTTAGCAAAACAGCACGTTTTGAGTTTAATCTGCTTTTTAACGCGTAAAACAGCATAAAAACGACAAATTTTTTTTATTATTCGTTTTTATTAATATTGCTTTTTTTGAACGATTTCAACGATCTAAAATGCTTAAAAATGCTTTTTTTAGAAAAAAAACAGCACGTTTTGAGTTTTATTCGCGTTTTGGGAAAAACAGCAAAAAAACGACGAAATTTTATTTTTCGTTTTTATTAATATTGCGCCATTTGAACGATTTCAACGATCAAAAATGCTTGAAAATGTTTTTATTTTAAAAAACAGCACGTTTTGAGTTTAATCTGCGTTTTAACGCGTAAAACAGCAAAAATGACAAATTTTTTTATTTTTCGTTTTTTTTAAAATTTGTTTCTATTTAAAACGATTTCAACGATCAAAAAATGTTGAAAATGCTTTTTTTAAAGAAAAAACGACGTTTTTTTAATCTGCTTTTTAACGCGAAAAAGATAAAAAACGACGAAATTTTTATTATTCGTTTTTATTAATATTGCGTCTATTTAAGATTTCCACGATCAAAAAATGCTTAAAAATGCTTATTTTAGCAAAACAGCACGTTTTGAGTTTTTAATCTCGTTTTAACGCGAAAAAACAGCAAAAAAAACGACGAATTTTTATTATTCTTTTTTATTAATATTGCTCTATTTGAACGATTTCAATGATTAAAATGTTTGAAAAGCTATTTTAGCAAAACAGCAGTTTTTTTTTAATCTGCGTTTTCGCGTAAAACAGCAAAAAAAACGACGAAATTTTTTATTCGTTTTATTAATAGCCTATTTGAACGATTTCAACGATCTAAAATGCTTGAAAATGTTATTTTAGAAAAACAGCAGTTTTAGTTAATCAGCGTTTTAACGCGTAAACAGCAAAAAAACGACAAATTTTTTTATTATTCTTTTTTATTTTTTGTTTTTTTGAAGTTTTAACGATCTAAAATGTTTGAAAATTTTTATTTTAGAAAAACAGCATTTTTTGAGTTTTATTCTGCGTTTTAACGCGAAAAAACAGCATAAAACGACGAAATTTTTATTATTCTTTTTTAATATTGCGTCCATTTGAACGATTTCCGATTAAAATGTTTGAAAATGCTTATTTTAGAAAAACAGCACGTTTTGAGTTTTAATCTGCTTTTAACGCAAAACAGTAAAAGGACAAATTTTTTATTATTCGTTTTATTAATATTGCTTCATTTAAACGATTTCAACGATCTAAAATGCTTAAAAATGTTATCTTAGCAAAACAGCACGTTTTGAGTTTTAATCTGCGTTTTAACGCGTAAAAACAAGCATAAAAACGACGAATTTTTTACTATCGTTTTTATTACTATTGCGTCTATTTGAACGATTTCAACGATTCAAAATGCTTGAAATGCTTATTTTAGCAAAAACAGCACGTTTGAGCTTAATCTGCGTTTTAACGCGTAAAAACAGCATAAAAAACGACGAAAATTTTTTATTATTCGTTTTTATTAATATTGCGTCTATTTGAAATCGATTTCCACGATTCAAAATGCTTGAAAATGCTTATTTGTTAAAATGCCGTTTTGATTTTAATCTGCGTTTAACGCGTAAACAAAAAGCATAAAACGACAATTTTTATTATCTGCTCTTTTATTAATATTGCTTCCATTTGAACGATTTTCAACATTTGTCGCCTGAAAATGCTTTACTTGCAAAACAGCACGTTTTTGGTTTTAATCTGCGTTTTAACGCGTAAAAACAGCATAAAAACGACGAAATTTTTATTATCTGTTTTTATTAATATTGCGTCTATTTGAACGATTTCAACGATCTAAAATGCTTGAAAATGCTTTTATTTTATAAAACAGCACGTTTTGAGCTTTAACTCAGCGTTTTAACGGGTAAAACAAAGCATAAAAACGACGAATTTTATTATTCGTTTTTATTAATATTGCGTCTATTTGAACGATTTCAACGATCTAAAATGCTTGAAATGCTTATTTTAGCAAAACAGCACGTTTTGAGTTTTAATCAGCGTTTTAACGCGTAAACAGCATAAAAACGACGAATTTTTATTATTCGTTTTTATTAATATTGCCGTATTTGAACGATTTCAACGATCTAAATGCTTGAAAATGCTTATTTTAGCAAAACTGCACGTTTTGAGTTTCAATCTGCGTTTCACCGCGTAAAACAGCATGTAAAAAAACGACGAAATTTTTATTATTCGTTTTTATTCATACGTTTCTATTTGAACGATTTCAACGATCTAAAATGCTTGAAAATGCTTATTTTTAGCAAAAACAGCACGTTTTGAGCTTTAATCAGCGTTTTAACGCGTAAAACAGCATAAAAAACGACGAAATTTTTATTATTCGTTTTATTAATATTGCGTCTATTTGAACGATTTCAATGATCTAGAATGCTTCGAAAATGCTTATTGTAACAAAACAGCACGTTTTGAGCTTTAATCTGCGTTTTAACGCGTAAAACAGCAAAAAACGACGAATTTTTATTATTCGTTTTTATTAATATTGCGTCTATTTGCCCGATTTAACGATCTAAAATGCTTGAAAATGCTTTATTTTAGCAAAACAGCACGTTTTGAGCTTTAATCTGCGTTTTAACGCGTAAAACAGCATAAAAACGACGAAATTTTTTATTCGTTTTATTAATATTGCTCTATTGAACGATTTCAACGATCTAAAATGTTTGAAAATGCTTATTTTAGCAAAACAGCACGTTTGAGCTTTAATCGCGTTTTAACGCTAAAACAGCATAAACACGAATTTTTATTATTCGTTTATTAATATTGCTCTATTTAACGATTTCAACGATATGCTTGAAAATGCTTATTTTAGAAAACAGCACGTTTTGGCTTTAATCTGTTTTAACGCGTAAAACAGCTAAAACGACGAATTTATTATTCGTTTTATTAATATTGCGTCTATTTGAACGATTTCACGATCTAAATGCTTGAAAATGCTTATTTAGCAAAAGCACGTTTTGAGCTTTAACTGCGTTTAACGCGTAAAACAGCATAAAAACGACGAATTTTATTATTCGTTTTTATTAATATTGCTCTATTTGAACGATTCAACGATCTAAAATGCTTGAAATGCTTATTTTAGCAAACAGCACGTTTGCTTTAACAGCGTTTTAACGCGTAAAACAGCATAAAAACGACGAAATTTTTTATTATTCGTTTTTATTAATGCTTAGCGTCTAAAAAGATTATGTTTAACATCTAGAATTTGAAAATGCTTATAAACAAAAAGCACGTTTTGAGCTTTATTGCTTTAACGCGAATGCATTTAATCGACGATTTTTAAAGTTAAACTTTTTAAATACTGCGTCTATTTTAATCGATTTATATTTTAAAATCTTGAAAACTTATCTAAAAACAAATTTTATGTTTAATCTGCGTTTTAAGCGTAAAATCAGCATGAAAAAGCTAAATCGAATTTTATTTGTTTTTATTAATATTGCGTCTATTTGAACGATTTCCAACGAAATGCTGAAAACTATTTTGAAAACTGTTTTTATTTAATCGTTTCAACAAAAAAGCGAAAGTTTATTGATGCTTTTATTATGTTTAATTGAAATTCACATAAAAACGTAAAATTTTTATATTACTTTTTATTTATTGCGTCTTTTGAACGATTTCAACACTAAAAAGCTTGAAAATGCTTATTTTGAAAACACATTTTGAGTTTAATCTGCGTTTTAACGCGAAAACAGCAAAAATACGACAATTTTTTATTTTGTTTTATTTATGCGTTCATTTAACGATTTCAATTTAAAAATTTGATAAATGCTTATTTAGCAATACAACGTAATTTTGTTTAATCTCTTTTATAAAACGGAAATTGAGTTTAAATCGTTTAATTAAATTCGTTTATGACGAATTTTTTTTTAGTTTTAACATTTCAACATTTAAAAAGTTTGAAAATGCTTATTTTAGCAAAACAGCACGTTTTACTTTAATCTGCGTTTTAACAAGCTAAAAAGCATAAACGCGATTTTTTATTATTCGTTTTTATTAATATTGCTTTTTTGAACGATTTCAACGATCTAAAATGCTTGAAAATGCTTATTTTGAAGCAAAAACAGCACGTTTTGAGTTTTATTCTGCGTTTTAACGCGTAAAACAGCATAAAAACGACGAAATTCTTTTATTATTCTTCGCTTTTTAATATTGCGTCCATTTGAAACGATTTCAACGATCTAAATGCTTGAAAATGCTTTTATTTTAGCAAAATGCGCACGCGTTTTGAGCTTTAATCTGCGTTTTAACGCGTAAAAAAACAGCATAAAAGGACGAATTTTTATTATCTGCTTCTTTTTATTAATATTGCTCTATTTAAACGATTTCAACGATCTAAAATACTTGAAAATGCTTATTTTAAAGCAAAAACTGCACGTTTTGAGCTTTAATCTGCGTTTTAACGCGTAAAAACAGCATAAAACGACGAAATTTTGCCATTCGTTTTTATTCATATTGCTTCTATTTGAACGATTTCAACGATCTAAAATGCTTGGAAAATGCTGGTTTTAGCAAAACAGCACGTTTTGAGCTTTAATCTGCGTTTTAACGCGTAAAACAGCATAAAAAAACGACGAATTTCAAATATTCTCGTTTTGCCAATATTGCGTCTATTTGAACGATTTCAAACGACTAAAAATGCTTTTGAAAATGCTATTTGAAGCAAAAAACATCACGTTTTGAGCTTTTAATCAGCGTTTTAACGTTGCAAAACAGCATAAAAAACGACGTAAATTTTTATTATTCGTTTGCCAATATTGCGTCTATTTGAAACGCATTTCAAACTATCTAGAATGCTTCTGAAAATGCTATTGTAACAAAAACAGCACGTTTTGAGTTTTAATCTGCGGCGTTTTAACGCGTAAAAACAGCATAAAAACGACGAATTTTTTATTATTCGTTTTATTAATATTGCGTCTATTTGAACGATTTCAAACGATTCAAAAATGCTTGAAAAATGCTTTTTTATCTTTAGCAAAACAGCACGTTTTGAGCTTTAATCTGCGTTTTAACGCGTAAAACAGCATAAAAAACGACTTAAATTTTTTTACTATTCGTTTTTATTAATATTGCGTCTATTTGAAACTTATTTCAACGATCTAAAAATGCTTGAAAATGCTTATTTTAGCAAAAAAAACAGCACGTGTTTTGAGCTTTTAATCTGCGTTTTAACGCGTAAAACAGCATAAAAAAATGATTTAATTTTTTATTATTCGTTTTTATTAATATTGCTTCTCTATTTGAACGATTTTCAACGATCTAAAAATGCTTGAAAATGCTTATTTTAGCAAAAAAACAGCACGTTTTGAGCTTTATTCTGCGTTTAACGCGTAAAACAGCATAAAACGACGAAATTTTTTATTATTCGTTTTTATTAATATTGCGTCTATTTGAACGATTTCAACGATCTAAAATGCTTGAAAATGCTTTATTTTAGCAAAACAGCACGTTTTGAGCTTTAATCTGCGTTTTAACGCGTAAAAACAGCATAAAAACGACGAATTCTTTTTTATTATTCGTTTTTATTAATATTGCTTCTATTTTGAACGACATTTCCAACAATCTAAAATGCTTGAAAATGCTTTATTTTAGCAAAACAGCACGTTTTGAGCTTTTGCCCTGCGTTTTAACGCGTAAAACAGCATAAAACGACGAAATTTTTATTATTCGTTTTTATTAATATTGCGTCTATTTGAACGATTTCAACGATCTAAAAATGCTTGAAAATGCTTATTTTGCAGCAAAACAGCATCGTTTTAAGCTTTAATCTGGTGCTTTTAACGCGTAAAAACAGCATAAAAACGACGAAATTTTTATTATCTTCGTTTTATTAATATTGCTTATATTTAAACGATTTCAACGATCTAAAAATGCTTGAAAATGCTTATTTTAGCAAAACAGCACGTGTTTTGAGCTTTAATCTGCGCTCTTTAACGCGTAAAAACAGCATAAAACGTCGAATTTTTATTATTCGTTTTTATTAATATTGCTTCTATTTGAACGTGATTTCAACAATCTAAAAATGCTTGAAAATGCTGTTTTGCAAGCAAAACAGCACGTTTTGAGCTTTAATCTGCGTTTTAACGCGTAAACAGCATAAAAACGACGAATTTTTATTATTCGTTTTATTAATATTGCGTCTATTTGAACGATTTCAACGATATAAAATGCTTGAAAATGCTTATTTTAGCAAAACAAAAATGTTTTGAGCTTTTAATCAGCGTTTTAACGCGTAAAACAGCATGTAAAAACGACGAAATTTTTATTATTCGTTTTATTAATATTGTTTCTATTTGAACGCGATTTCAACGATCTGGGAAAAATGCTTCGGGAAAATGCTTATTTTAGCAAAACAGCACGTTTTGAGCTTTATTCGCGTTTTAACGCAAAAAACAGCATAAAAATGACGAATTTATTATTCGTTTTTATTAATATTGTTTCTATTTTAAACGATTTCAACGATCTAAAATGCTTGAAAAATGCTTTTTATTTTAGCAAAAACAGCATGTTTTTGAGCTTAATCTGCATTTTAACGCGTAAAATACAAAAACGACGAATTTTTTATTATTCGTTTTTATTAATATTGCTTCTATTTGAACGATTTCAACGATCTAAAATGCTTTTCTGAAAAATGCTTATTTTAGCAAAACAGCACGTTTTGAGTTTAATCTGCGTTTAACGCGTAAACAGCATAAAACGACGAATTTTTATTATTCGTTTTTATTAATATTGCGTCTATTTTTGAACGATTTCAACGATCTAAAATGCTTGAAAATGCTTATATTTTAGCAAAACAGCACGTTTTGAGTTTTAATCTGCGTTTTAACGCGTAAAACAAAAGCATAAAAAACGACGAATTTTTTATTATTCGTTTTATTACTATTGTTTCTATTTGAACGTGATTTCAAACGATTCAAAATGCTTGAAAAATGCTTATTTTAGCAAAAACAGCACGTTTTGAGTTTTATTCTGCGTTTTAACGCGTAAAACAGCATAAAAAACGACGAAATTTTTATTATTCGTTTTATTAATATTGCGTCTATTTTAAACGATTTCAACGATCTAAAATGCTTGAAAATGCATATTTTAGCAAAACAGCACGTTTGAGCTTTAATCTGCGTTTAACGCGTAAACAGCATAAAATGACGAATTTTTATTATTCGTTTTTAGTAATATTGTTTCTATTTTAAAACGATTTAAACGTGATCTAAAATGCTTGAAAATGCTTATTTGAAGCAAAACAGCACGTTTTGAGTTTTAATCTGCGTTTTAACGCTAAAACAGCATAAAACGACTTAATTCTCCTGGCTATTCGTTTTTTATTAATATTGCTTCGATTTTTTGGAACGATTTCAAATGTAATCTAAAATGCTTGAAAATGCTTATTTTAGCAAAACAGCACGTTTTGAGCTTTATTCCCTGCGTTTTAACGCGTCGTTACAAAACAAACGACGGTAAAATTTTTATTATTCGTTTTTATTAATATTGTGCGTCCATTTTGAACGATTTCAACGATCTAAAATGCTTGAAATGCTTACTTTTAAAGCAAAACAGCACGTTCTTTGAGCTTTAATCTGCGTTTTAACGCAAAACAACAGCATAAAAATGACGAATTTTGCCATTCGTTTTACACATTATTGTTTATTTAAACGACTTCAAACGATTCGTAAAAATGCTTCGGAAAATGCTTTTATTTTAGCAAAACTGCATCGTTTTGAGCTTTAATCTGCGTTTTAACGCGAAAACAGCATAAAAACATGAAATTTTTTATTATTCGTTTTTATTAATATTGCGTCTATTTGAACGATTTCCACGATCTAAAATGCTTGAAAATAAAAGCTGGTTTTAGCAAAAACAGCACGTTTTGAGCTTTTAATCTGCGCTTTAACGCGTAAAACAGCATAAAAACGACGAAATTTTTTACATTCGTTTTTATTAATATTGCTTCTACTTGGAACGATTTCAATGATTCAAAAATGCTTGAAAATGCTTATTTTAGCAAAAACAGCACGTTTTGCTTTAATCTGCGTTTTAACGCGTAAAAACAGCATAAAACGACGAAATTTTTATTATTCGTTTTTATTACTATTGCGTCTATTTGAACGATTTCAACGATCTAAAAATGCTTGAAAATGCTTATTTTGAAAACAGCACGTTTTAGTTTTAATCAGCGTTTCTAACGCGTAAAACAGCATAAAACGACGAATTTTTTATTATTGGTTTTTATTAATATTGCTTCTATTTGAACGATTTCAACGATCTAAAATGCTTGAAAATGCTTTATTTTAGGCAAAACAGCACGTTTTGAGTTTTATTATCTCCTGCGTTTTAACGCGTAAAAACAGCATAAAACGACGAAATTTTATTATTCGTTTTTAATATTGCGTCCATTTGAACGATTTCAACGATCTAAAATGCTTGAAAATGCTTTGTTTTGCCAAAAACAGCACGTTTTTGAGCTTTAATCTGCGTTTTAACGCGTAAAACAGCATAAAAGCGCGACGAACACCCTTTTTATTATTCGTTTTATTAATATTGCTTCTATTTAAACGATTTCAACGATCTAAAAAATGCTTGAAAATGTATATTTTAGCAAAACTGCACGTTTTGAGTTTAATCTGCGTTTTAATCGCGTAAAACAGCATAAAACGACGAAATTTTTATTATTCGCCTTTTTATCTTCATATTGCTTCTATCTGAACGATTTCAACGATCTAAAAATGCTTGAAAAATGTTTATTTTAAAGCAAAACAGCACGTTTTGAGCTTCTTTAATCTGCGTTTAACGCGTAAAAACAGCATAAAACGTGACGAATTTTTAATATTCGTTTTATTAATATTGCGTCTATTTGAACGATTTCAACGATTCAGAATGCTTGAAATGCGTTATTGTAACAAAACAGCATCGTTTTGAGCTTTAATCTGCGTTTTAATCGCGTAAAACAGCATAAAAATGACGAATTTTTTATTATTCGTTTTTATTAATATTGCGTCTATTTGAACGATTTCAAACGGATCTAAAATGCTTGAAAATGCTTATCTTAGCAAAACAGCACGTTTTCGAGCTTTAATCTGCGTTTTAACGCGTAAAGTCGCGCTAAAAACGACGAATTTTTACTATCTTCGTTTTTATTAATATTGCGTCTATTTGAAACGATTTCAACGATCTAAAAAATGCTTCGAAAATGCTTTTATTTTAGCAAAAAACAGCACGTTTTGAGCTTTAATCTGCGTTTTAACGCGTAAACAGCATAAAAAACGACGCATTTTTATTATTCGTTTTTATTACTACTATTGCGTCTATTTGAACGATTTTCACGATCTAAAATGCTTCTTGAAAATGCTCATTTTAGCAAAACAGCACGTTTTGTGTTTCTTTAATCTGCGTTTTAACGCCTAAAAACAGCATAAAAACGACGAATTTTTTATTATTCGTTTTTATTAATATTGCTTCTATTTGAACGATTTCAAGCAACACCCAAAAATGCTTTGAAAATGCTTATTTTAGCAAAAAAATGTTAATGTTTTGAGCTTTTATTCTGCGTTTTAACGCGTAAAAACAGCATAAAAAAAAAACGACGAAATTTTTATTATTCGTTTTTTAATATTGCGTCTATTTGGAACGAGATTTCCACGATCTAAAATGCTTGAAAAAATGCTTATTTTAGCAAAACAGCACGTGTTTTGAGTTTTACCCTGCGTTTTAACGCGTAAAACAGCATAAAAAAACGACGAAATTTTATTATTCGTTTTATTAATATTGCGTCTATTTTGAACGTGGTGATTTCACGATCCAAAAAATGCTTTCTGAAAAATGCTTATTTTAGCAAAACAGCACGTTTTGAGTTTTAATCAGCGTTTTAACGCGTAAAACAGCATAAAAACGACGAAATTTTTATTATCGTTTTTATTAATATTGTTTCTATTTGAACGATTTCAACGATCTAAAATGCTTGAAAATGCTTATTTTAGCAAACAAAGCACGTTTGTTTTATTCTGCGTTTTTAACGCGTAAACAGCATAAAAATGACTTTTAATTTTTTATTATTCGTTTTTATTAATATTGCTTCTATTTAAAACGATTTCAACGATCTAAAATGCTTGAAAAATGCTTTATTTTACAAAACAGCATGTTTTGAGCTTAATCTTCGTATTTTAACGCGTAAAACAGCATAAAAACGACGAATTTTTATTATTCGTTTTTTATTAATAATATTGTTTCTATTTGAACGATTTCAACGATCTAAAATGTTGAAAAATAAAAGCTTATTTTAGCAAAACAGCACGTTTTGAGCTTTTAATCTGCGTTTTAACGCGCGTAAAACAGCATAAAAAACGACGAATTTTTTGTATTATTCGTTTTTATTAATATTGCGTCTATTTGAAACGATGATTTCAACGATCTAAAAATGCTTGAAAAAATGCTTATTTTAGCAAAACAGCACGTTTTGAGCTTTAATCTGCGTTTTAACGCGTAAAACAAAGCATAAAAAACGACGAATTTTTATTATTCGTTTTATTAATATTGCTTCTATTTGAACGATTTCAACGATCTAAAAATGCTTGAAAATGTTCTATTTTAGCAAAACAGCACGTTTTGAGCTTTATTCTGCGCGTTTTAACGCGTAAAACAGCATAAAAAACGACGAAATTTTGCTATTCGTTTTTATTAATATTGCGTCTATTTGAACGATTTCAAACGATCTAAAAAATGCTTGAAAAATGCATATTTTAGCAAAACAGCACGTTTTGAGCTTTTAATCTTCGGTGTTTTAACGCGTAAAAACAGCATAAAAAATGACGAATTTTTTTATTATTCGTTTTTAGTAATATTGCTTCTATTTAAAACGATTTCAACGATCTAAAAATGCTTGAAAATGCTTATTTTAAAGCAAAAAACAGCACGTTTTGAGTTTCTTAATCTGCGTTTTAACGCAAGTAAAACAGCATAAAACGTGACGAATTTTTTTATTATTCGTTTTTATTAATATTGCTTCCTTTATTTTTTGAAACGATTTCCCAACGATCTAAAATGCTTGAAAATGCTTTTCTTATTTTAGCAAAACAGCACGTTTTTGCTTTATTCTGCGTTTTAACGCGTAAAACAGCATAAAAAACGTGACGAAATTTTTATTATTCGTTTTTATTAATATTGCGTCCATTTGGAACGATTTCAACGATCTGTAAAAATGCTTTTGAAAATGCTTATTTTATCAACAAAACAGCACGTTTTGAGCTTTAATCTGCGTTTTAACGCGTAAAACAGCATAAAATGACGAATTTTTATTATTCGTTTTTATTAATATTGCTTCTATTTAAACGTGATTTCAAACGATCTAAAAATGTTGAAAATGCTTATTTTAGCAAAACTGCACGTTTTGAGCTTTTAATCTGCGTTTTAACGCGAAAAACAGCATAAAACGACGAAATTTTATTATTCGTTTTATTAATATTGCGTCTATTTTGAACGATTTCACGATCTAAAATGCTTGAAAATGCTTTTATTTTAGCAAAACAGCACGTTTTGAGTTTTAATCTGCGTTTTAACGCGTAAAACAGCATAAAAAAAAACGACGAATTTTTTATTATTCGTTTTGTATTAATATTGTTTCTATTTGAACGATTTCAATGATCTAAAAATGCTTCGAAAATGCTTATTTTAGCAAAACAGCACGTTTTGCTTTAATCTGCGTTTTAACGCGTAAAACAGCATAAGAACGACGAAATTCTTTATTATCTTCGTTTTATTAATATTGCGTCTATTTGAACGATTTCAACGTGATCTAAAAAATGCTTGAAAATGTTTATTTTAGCAAAACAGCACGTTTTTGAGCTTTTAATCAGCGTTTTAACGCGTAAAACAGCATAAAAAACGTACGAATTTTTATTATTCGCGTTTTTTGCCAATATTGCTTCTATTTGAACGATTTCAACGATCTAAAATGCTTGAAAAATGCTTTATTTTAGCAAAACAGCACGTTTTGAGTTTTCATTCTGCGTTTTAACGCGCGTAAAACAGCATAAAACGACGAAATTTTTATTATTCGTTTTTACGCGTCCATTTGAAATCGATTTCAACGATCTAAAATGTGCTTGAAAAAATGTTTATTTTAGCAAAACAAAGCACGTTTTGAGTTTTAATCTGCGTTTAACGCGCAAAACAGCGTGCTGACGTGAATTTTATTATTCGCTCTTTTTATTAATATTGCTTCTCATTTAAAACCGATTTCAACGATCTAAAATGCTTGAAAAATGCTTATTTTAGCAAAACTGCACGTTTTGCTTTTTAACTCGGTGCTCTTTAACGCGTGCAAAACAGCATAAAAACGACGAAATTTTATTATTCGTTTTTATTCATATTGCTTCTATTTGAACGATTTCAACGATCTAAAAATGTTGAAAATGCTTTATTTTAAAGCAAAACAGCACGTTTTTGAGTTTTTAATCTGCGTTTTTAACGCGTAAAAATATGCTTACAAAAACGACGAATTTTTAATATTCGTTTTATTATCATTGCGTCTATTTGAACGTGATTTCAACGATCTAAAAATGCTTTAAAATGTGCTTATTTTAGCAAAACATCACGTTTTGAGCTTTAATCAGCGTTTTAACGCGTAAAAACAAAAGCATAAAAAACGACGAAATTTTTATTATTCCCGTTTTTATTAATATTGCGTCTATTTCGAACGATTTCAACGATCTGTGAATGCTTGAAAATGCTTATTGCAACAAAACAGCACGTTTTGAGCTTTTAACGTGCCTTTAACGGCAAAACAGCATGTAAAAACGACGAATTTCGGTTATCTTCGTTTTGCCAATATTGCGTCTATTTGAACGATTTCAACGATCTAAAATGTTTGAAAATGCTTATTTTAGCAAAACAGCACGTTTTGAGTTTAATCTGCGTTTTAACGCGAAAACAATAAAACGACGAAATTTTTTAATTCGTTTTATTAATAGTCTATTTGAACGATTTCACGATTAAAATGCTTGAAAATGTTATTTTAGCAAAAAGCACGTTTTGAGTTTTAATCTGCGTTTTAACGCTAAAACAGCATAAAAACGACGAATTTTTATTATTCGTTTTTATTAATATTGCGCATTTGAACGATTTCAACGATCTAAAATGCTTGAAAATGCTTTATTTTAGCAAAAACAGCACGTTTTGAGCTTTAATCTGCGTTTTAACGCGTAAAACAGCATAAAAACGACGAAATTTTTATTATTCGTTTTTATTAATATTGCGTCTATTTGAACGATTTCAACGATCTAAAAATGCTTTGAAAATGCTTATTTTAGCAAAACAGCACGTTTTGAGCTTTAATCTGCGTTTTAACGCGTAAACAGCATAAAACGACGAATTTTTATTATTCGTTTTATTAATATTGTCTATTTGAACGATTTCAACGATCTAAAATGCTTGAAAATGCTTATTTTAAAACAGCACGTTTTGAGCTTTAATCTGCGTTTTAACGCGTAAACAGCATAAAAACGAAAATTTTTATTATTCGTTTTATTAATATTGCGTCTCTATTTGAACGATTTCAACGATCCAAAATGCTTGAAAATGCTTATTTTAGCAAAACAGCACGTTTTGAGCTTCTTTATTCCCTGCGTTTTAACGCGTAAAACAGCATAAAAACGACGAATTTTATTATTCGTTTTTATTATTATTGCTTCTATTTGAACGATTTCAACGATCTAAAATGCTTGAAAATGCTTTATTTTAGCAAAACAGCACGTTTTGAGGTTTAATCTGCGTTTTAACGCGTAAAACAGCATAAAAAACGACGAATTTTTTATTATTCGTTTTTATTAATATTGCGTCTATTTGAACGATTTCAACGGGATCTAAAATGCTTGAAAAATGCTTATTTTAGCAAAAAAACAGCACGTTTTGAGTTTTAATCTGCGTTTTAATCGCGTAAAAACAAGCATAAAAAACGACAACGGTTATTCGTTTTTATTAATATTGCGTCTATTCTGAACGATTTCAACGATCTAAAATGCTGAAAATGCTTGGCTTGAAGCAAAACAGCACGTTTTGAGTTTTATCTCTGCGTTTTTTGGCGCAAGTAAACAGCATAAAACGACGTAGTATTACCGTTTTTTATTTTTATTGCGTCTATTTGAACGATTTCAACGATCTAAAAAAGCTTGAAAATGCTTATTTTAGCAAAACAGCACGTTTTGAGCTTTAATCTGCAATTTTAACGCGTAAAACAGCATATAAAAATGACGAATTTTTATTATCTGTTTTTATTATTGCTTCTATTTAAAACGATTTCAACGGATTCAAAATGCTTGAAATGCTTATTTTAGCAAAACAGCACGTTTTGAGCTTTAATCTGTTTTAACGCGTAAACAGCAGCATAAAACGACGAAATTTTTATTATTCGTTTTTATTAATATTGCACCATTTTGAAACGATTTCAACGATCTGCCGAAAATGCTTATTTTAGCAAACAGCACGTTTTGAGTTTTAATCTGCGTTTTAACGCGTAAAACAGCATAAAACGACGAATTTTTATTATTCGTTTTATTAATATTGCGCCTGCCTGAATGATTTCACCGATCTGCAAATGCTTGAAATAAAGCGTATTTTAGCAAAACAGCACGTTTTGAGCTTTAATCTGCGTTTTAACGCGGTAAAACAGCATAAAACGACGAAATTTTTATTATTCGTTTTTTACGGCCGGCTCTGCCACCATTCTCAACGATCTAAAGCTTGGTACCGTTATTTAAAACAGCACGTTTTGAGTTTTAATCTGCGTTTTAACGCGTGGAAACAGCATAAAAAACGACGAATTTTTTTATTATTCGTTTTTTATTAATATTATGTCTATTTGAACGATTTCAACGATCTAAAATGCTTGAAAATGTTTTATTTCCAGCAAAAACAGCACGTTTTGAGCTTTATTCTGCGTTTTAACGCGGAAACAGTATAAAAACGACGAATTTTTTATTATCTGTTTTTATTAATATTGCGTCTATTTGAATGATTTCAACGATCTAAAATGCTTGAAAAATGCTTATTTTAGCAAAAACAGCATCGTTTTGACCTTTTAATCTGCGTTTTAACGCGTAAAACAGCATAAAACGACGAAATTTTATTATTCGTTTTTATTGTTTCTATTTGAACGATTTCAACGATCTAAAATGCTTGAAAATGCTTATTTTAGCAAAACAGCACGTTTTGAGTTTTAATCTGCGTTCTAACGCGTAAAACAGGTGATAAAAACGACGAATTTTTTATTATCTGTCTTTTATTACTATTGCGTCTATTTGAACGATTTCTAACGATCTAAAATAAGCCAGAAAATGCTTATTTTAGCAAAACAGCACGTTTTGAGTTTTATTCTGCGTTTTAACGCGGAAATAAAAGCATAAAAAACGACGAAATTTTTGTATTATTCGTTTTATTAATATTGTTTCAATTTGAACAATTTCAACGATTTAAAAATGCTTGAAATGCTTAATTTTTAGCAAAAACAGCACGATTTGAGCTTTAAATCTGCGTTTTAAATGGGCGTAAAACAGCATAAAAACGACGAAATTTTATTATCTGTTTTTATTACTGCGTCTATTTGAACGATTTCAACGATCTAAAATGCTTCTTGAAATGCTTATTTTAGCAAAACAGCACGTTTTGAGCTTTAATCTGCGTTTTAACGCGCGTAAAACAGCATAAAAAAACGACGTGAATTTTTATTATTCGTTTTTACATTATTGCTTCTATTTGAACGATTTCAAATCGATCTAAAATGCTTGAAAAATGCTTATTTTAGCAAAACAGCACGTTTTGAGCTTTATTCTGCGTTTAACGCGTAAAACAGCATAAAACGACGAATTTTATTATTCGTTTTTATTAATATTGCTTCTATTTGGAAACGATTTCAACGATCTAAAAAATGCTTGAAAAATGCTTATTTCCAGCAAAACAGCACGTTTTGAGCTTTATTCTGCGTTTCCAACGCGTAAAACAGCATAAAACGACGAATTTGTATTATTCGTTTTATTAATATTGCTTCATTTGAACGACTTCAACGATCTAAAATGCTTGAAAATGCGCTTATTTCAGCAAAAACAGCACGTTTGAGGTTTAATCTGCGTTTTAACGCGTAAAACAGCATAAAACGACGGAATTTTTATTATTCGTTTTACTATTGCGCCTATTTGAACGATTTCAACGATCTAAAATGCTTGAAAATGCTTATTTTAGCAAAAACAGCACGTTTTGAGCTTTAATCTGCGCTTTAACGCGTGCAAAAACAGCATAAAAAACGACGAATTTTTTATTCGTTTTATTAATATTGCGTCTATTTGAACGATTTCAACGATCTAAAATGCTTGAAAATGCTTATTTTGTGCTAAAAACAGCACGTTTTGAGTTTTATTCCCGCGTTTTACGCGTAAACAGCATAAAACGACGCAAATTTTTATTATTCGTTTTTATTTTTTATTGCGTCTATTTGAACGATTTCAACGGATCTAAAAAGCTTGAAAATGCTATTTTAGCAAAACAGCACGTTTTGAGCTTTAATCTGCAATTTTAACGCGTAAAAACAGCATAAAAATGACGAATTTTCCTTACATTCCGTTTTTTATTAATATTGCTTCTATTTAAACGATTTCAACGATCTAAAATGCTTGAAAATGCTTATTTTAGCAAAAACAGCACGTTTTGAGTTTTAATCTGCGTTTTAACGGCAAAACAGCATAAAAACGACGAAATTTTGTATTATTCGTTTTTATTAATATTGCGTCTATTTGAACGATTTCAACGATCTAAAATGTTTGAAAATGCTTATTTTAGCAAAACAGCACGTTTTGAGTTTTAATCTGCGTTTTAACAAGTGTAAACAGCATAAAAACGACGAATTTTTATTATTCGTTTTTTATTAATATTATGTCTATTTGAATCGATTTCAACGATCTAAAATGCTTGAAAATGCTTATTTTAGCAAAACAGTACGTTTTGAGTTTTAATCTGCGTTTTAACGCGTAAAACAGCATAAAACGACGAAATTTTTATTATTCCGTTTTTAATATTGCTTCTATTTGAACGATTTCAACGATCTAAAAATGCTTGAAAAATGCTTATTTTAGCAAAACAGCACGTTTGAGCTTTAATCGCGTTTTAACGCGTAAAAACAGCATAAAACGACGAATTTTTATTATTCGTTTTTATTAATATTGCGTCTATTTGAACGATTTTCAAATGATCTAAAATGCTTTGAAAATGCTTATTTTAAAGCAAAACAGCATCGTTTCGTATTTTATTCTGCGTTTTAACGCAAAACAGCACAAAAAACTACGAATTTTTTATTATTCGTTTTATTATCATTGCGTCTATTTGAATGATTTCAACGATCTAAAATGCTTGAAATGCTTATTTTAGCAAAACAGCAATGTTTTGACCTTTAATCTGCGTTTCTTAACGCGTAAAACAGCATAAAACGACGAAATTCTTTTATTATTCGTTTTTTAATATTGCTTCTGTATTTGAACGATTTCCCAACGATCTAAAATGCTTGAAATGCTTATTTTAGCAAAAACAGCACGTTTTTGAGCTTTAATCTGCGTTTTAACGCGTAAAACAAGTATAAAAACGACGAATTTTTTATTATTCGTCTTTATTATCATTGCCTCTATTTGAACGATTTCAACGATCTAAAAATGCAACGATCTAAAATGCTTCGAAAATGCTTATTTTAGCAAAAACAGCACGTTTTTAGTTTTATTCTGCGTTTTACGCGTAAAACAGCATAAAACGACGAAATTTTATTATTCGTTTTTATTTTATTGCGTCTATTTGAACGATTTCAACGATCTAAAAGCTTGAAAAATGCTTATTTTTAGCAAAAACAATGTTTTGAGTTTTAATCTGCAATTAACGCGTAAAAACAGCATAAAATGACGAATTTTTATTATTCGTTTTTATTAATATTGCTTCTATTTAAACGATTTCAAACGTGATCTAAAATGTGTTTGAAAATGCTTATTTTAGCAAAAACAGCACGTTTGAGCTTTAATCTGCAAGCCTTAACGCGTAAACAGCATAAAAACGATGAAATTTTTATTATTCGTTTTTATTAATTATTGCGTCTATTCTGAACGATTTCAACGATCTAAATGCTTGAAATGCTTTATTTTAGCAAAACAGCACGTTTTGAGCTTTAACGTTTTAACGCGTAAACAAAGCATAAAAACGACGAATTTTTTATTATTCGTTTTTATTAATATTGCGTCTATTTGAATGATTTCAACGATCTAAAATGCTTGAAAATGCTTATTTTAGCAAGTTGGTGCTAACGTTTTGAGCTTTAATCTGCGTTTTAACGGCGTAAAACAAGTATAAAAACGACGAAATTTTTATTATTCGTTTTTTAATATTGCTCTATTTGAAATCGATTTCACCGATCTAAAAATGTACCGCTTGAAATGCTTTTATTTTAGCAAAACAGCGTTTTGAGCTTAACGGCGTTTTAACGCGTAAAACAGTACAAAAAACGACGAATTTTTATTATTCGTTTTATTAATATTGCGTCTATTTGAACGTGATTTCAACGATCTAAAAATGCTTGAAAATGCTATTTTAGCAAAACAGCACGTTTTGAGCTTTATTCTGCGTTTTACCGCGTAAAACAGCATAAAACGACGAATTTTTATTATTCGTTTTTATTAATATTGCGTCTATTTGAAATGATTTCAACGATCTAAAATGCTTGAAAAATGCTTATTTTAAAGCAAAAACAGTTAACGTTTTTGACCTTTTAATCTCGCGTTTAACGTAAAACAGCATAAAACGACGAAATTTTTGTATTATTCGTTTTTTTAATATTGCTTCTATTTGGAACGATTTCAACGATCTAAATGCTTGAAATGCTTATTTTTAAAGCAAAACAGCACGTTTTGAGCTTTAATCTGCGTTTTAACGCGTAAAACAGCATAAAAACGATGAATTTTTATTATTCGTCTTTATTATTGCGTCTTATTTGAACGATTTCACCGATCTTAAAAATGCTTGAAAAATGTTTATTTTAAAGGTAAAACGGCACGTTTTGAGCTTTATTCTGCGTTTTAACGCGTAAAAAAACAGCATAAAAACGACGAAATTTTTTATTATTCGTTTTTATTAATATTGCTTCAAATTTGAACAATTTCAACGATTTGTACGTTTGAAAAATGCTTATTTTAGCAAAACAGCACGATTTGAGCTTTTAATCTGCGTTTTAACGCGTAAAACAGCATAAAACGACGAAATTTTATTATTAGTTTTTTATTAATATTGCGTCTATTTGAACGATTTCACCGATCTAAAAATGCTTTGAAAATGCTTTATTTTAGCAAAACAGCACGTTTGAGCTTTAATCTGCGTTTTACCCGCGTAAAACAGTATAAAAATCACACGAATTTTTATTATTCGTTTTTATTAATATTGCTTCTATTTGAAACGATTTTCAACGATCTAAAAATGCTTGAAAATGCTTATTTTAGCAAAACAGCACGTTTTGAGTTTTAATCTGCGTTTAACGCGTAAACAGCATAAAACGACGAATTTTTATTATTCGTTTTTATTAATATTGCTTCTATTTGAACATTTCAACGGGATCTAAAATGCTTCTGAAAATGCTTATTTTGTAGCAAAACAGCAACGTTTTGAGCTTTAATCTGCGTTTTAACGCGTAAAACAGCATAAAACAGTTTTAAATTTTATTATTCGTTTTTTATTAATATTGCTTCTATTTGAACGATTTCAACGATCTTAAAATGCTTGAAAATGTGCTTATTTTAAAAACAGCACAAGTTTTGAGCTTTAATCTGCGTTTTAACGCGTAAAACAGCATAAAAACGACGAAATTTCTTTTATTATTCGTTTTTATTATTATTGCGTCTATTTGAACGATTTCCAACGATCTAAAAAATGCTTGAAAATGCTTATTTTAGCAAAACAGCAATGTTTTGAGCTTTAATCTGCGTTTTAACGCGTAAAATGTTAGCTAAAACGACGAATTTTTTATTATTCGTTTTGTATAATATTGCTTCTATTTTTGGAACGATTTCAACGATCTAAAATGCTTGAAAATGCTTATTTTAGCAAAACAGCACGTTTTATTTTTAATATGCGTTTTAACGCGTGAAACAGCATAAAAACGACGAATTTTTTATTATTCGTTTTATTAATATTGCTTCTATTTGAACGATTTCCAACGATCTAAAATGCTTGAAAATGCTTATTTTAAAGCAAAACAGCACGTTTGGAGCTTTAATCTGCGTTTTAACGCGCAAAACAGCATAAAACGACGATTTTTTATTATCTTCGTTTTATTAATATTGCGTCTATTTGAACGATTTCAACGATCTGAAATGCTTGAAAATGCTTATTTTAGCAAAACAGCATCAGTTTTGAGCTTTAATCTGCGTTTTAACAAGGTAAACAGCATAAAACGATGAATTTTTTATTATTCCGTTTTTATTAATATTGCTTCTATTGAACGATTTCAACGATCTAAAATGCTTGAAAATGCTTATTTTAGCAAAACAGCATGTTTTGAGTTTTATTCTTCGTGTTATAACGCGGCAAAACAGCATAAAAACGACGAATTTTTATTATTCGTTTTTATTAATATTGCGTCTATTTGAACGATTTCAAGGGATCTAAATGCTGAAAATGCTTTATTTTAGCAAAA
Source organism: Dalotia coriaria (assembly GCF_025399875.1). Taxonomy (NCBI): domain Eukaryota; kingdom Metazoa; phylum Arthropoda; class Insecta; order Coleoptera; family Staphylinidae; genus Dalotia; species Dalotia coriaria. The sequence goes on along the minus strand of NW_027046467.1, from coordinate 4,114 downwards.
TGTTAATGTTTCTGAGCTTTACCTCCTGCGTTTTAACGCGTAAAACGCATAAAAACGACGAAATTTTTATTATCTGTTTTTATTTTTATTGCGTCTATTTGAACGATTTCAACGATCTAAAAAGCTTGAAAAATGCTTATTTTAGCAAAACAGCACGTTTGAGCTTTAATCTGCGTTTTAACGCGTAAATCAGCAAAACGACGAATTTTTTATTATTATCTGTATTTTATTAATATTGCTTCTATTTGAACGATTTCAACGATTTAAAATGCTTGAAAATGCTTATTTTAAAGCAAAACAGCACGATTTGAGCATTAATCTGCGTTTTAACGCGTGTCGTTAATAAAAAACGACGAAATTTTATTGTTCGTTTTTATTAATATTGCGTCTATTTGAACGATTTAACGATCTAAAAATGCTTGAAAATGCTTATTTTGCGCAAAGCATCGTTTTTGAGCTTTATTCTGCGTTTTAACGCGTAAAACAGCATAAAAACGACGAAATTTTTATTATCTGTTTTTATTTTTATTGTGTCTATTTGAACGATTTCAACGATCTAAAATGCTTGAAAATGCTTATTTTAAAGCAAAACAGCACGTTTTGAGCTCTTCTCTTTAATCTGCGTTTAACGCGTAATACAGCATAAAAAAACGACCAATTTTTATTATTCGTTTTATTATTACGTTTCTATTTGAACGATTTCAACGATCTAAAATGCTTGAAAATGCTTTTATTTTAGCAAAACAGCACGTTTTGAGCTTAATCTGCGTTTAACGGCGTAAACAGCATAAAAACGACGAATTTTTTTATTACTGTTTTGTATTACTACTTTATTTGAACGATTCTAACGATCTAAAATGCTTGAAAATGCTTATTTTAGCAAAACAGCACGTTTTGAGCTTTAATCTGCGTTTTAACGCGTAAAACAGCATAAAACGATTTGAAATTTTTATTATTCGTTTTTATTAATATTATGTCTATTTGAACGATTTCAATGATCTAAAATGTTTGAAAATGTTTACTTTTAGCAAAACAGCATCGTTTTGAGTATTTTAATCTGCGTTTTAATCAAGGCGTAAAACAGGCATAAAAACGACGAATTTTTATTATTCGTTTTTTATTAATATTGCTTCTATTTGAACGATTTCAACGGATCTAAAAATGATTGAAAATGCTTTATTTTTAGCAAACAGCACGTTTTGAGTTTCTTTAATTCAGGTTTTAACGCGTAAAACAGCATAAAAACGACGAATTTTTATTATTATTATCTGTTTTTATTAATATTGCTTCTATTTGAACGATTTCAACGATCTAAAATGCTTGAAAATGCTTATTTTGTGCTAAAACAGCATCGTTTTGAGCTTTAACTGCGTTTAAACGCGTAAAACAGCATAAAAACGACGAATTTTTTATTATTCGTTTTATTAATATTGCGTCTATTTGAACGATTTCAGCAACGATCTAAAATGCTTGCACGCTTATTTTAGCAAAAACAGCATCGTTTTGAGCTTTAATCTGCGTTTTAACGCGTAAAACAGCATAAAACGACGAATTTTTATTATTCGTTTTGCCATTGCTCTATTTGGAACGTGATTTCAACGATCTAAAATGTTTGAAAATGCTTATTTAGCAAAAACAGCACGTTTTGAGTTTTATTCTGCGTTTTAACGCGTAAAACAGCATAAAAACGACGAATTTTTATTATTTTTTTTTATTAATATTGCTTCTATTTAAACGATTTCAACGATCTAAAATGTTGAAAATTTTTTTTTAGCAAAACGGGTTTGAGTTTTTTCGCGTTTTAACGCGTAAACAGCATAAAACGACGAAAATTTTTATTATTCGTTTTTTTTTAGGGTTCTTTTTGAACGATTTCAACGATCTAAAATGCTTAAAAAATTTATTTTAGCAAAACAGCACTTTTTTGAGTTTAATCTGGTTTTAACGCGTAAAACAGCATAAAAACGACGAATTTTTTTATTCGTTTTTATTAATATTGCTTCATTTGAACGATTTCAACGATCTAAAATGTTGAAAATGCTTTTTTAGCAAAACAGCACGTTTTTTTTTTAATCTGCGTTTTAACGCGTAAACAGCATCCAAAATTTTTATTATTCGTTTTTTTTTTTGCTCTATTTGAAGATTTCAACGATCTAAAATTTTTGAAATGTTATTTTAGCAAAACAGCAGTTTTGAGTTTAAATCTGCTTTTTCGCAAAACGCAAAAAAACGACAAAATTTTTTTTTTTCTTTTTTATTTTTTGCTCTAGAAGGGGATTTCAACGATTTTGGCTTGAAAATGCTTTTTTTTTTAGCAAAACAGCACGTTTTGAGTTTATTCTGCGTTTAACGCGTAAAACAGATAAAACGACGAATTTTATTATTCGTTTTATTAATAGCTTCTATTTGAACGATTTCAACGATCTAAAATGTTTTGAAAATGATTTTAGCAAAACAGCACGTTTTGGCTTTAATCTGCGTTTTAGCGTAAAATATCGTGGACGAATCTTTTATTTTTCCCGTTTTTTTTAAATTATTGCTTCTATTAAAACGATTTCAACGATCAAAATGCTTGAAAATGTTTTATTTTAACAAAAACAGCACGTTTTGAGCTTTAATCTGGTTTTAACTGCAAAACAGCATAAAACGAGAATTTTTTATTATTCGTTTTTATTAATATTGCTTCTATTTGAACGATTTCAACGATCTAAAAATGCTTGAAAATGCTTATTTTAGCAAAACAGCACGTTTTGAGTTTTAATTGCGTTTTAACGCGTAAACAGCATAAAACGACGAATTTTTATTATTCGTTTTTATTAATATTGCGTCTATTTGAACGATTTCAACGATCTAAAATGCTTGAAAATGCTTTTTTTAGCAAAACAGCACGTTTTGAGTTTTAATCTGCGTTTTAACGCGTAAAACAGCATAAAACGACGAATTTTTTATTATTCGTTTTTATTAATTCGTTCTATTTGAACGATTTCAACGATCTAAAATGCTTGAAAATGCTTATTTTAACGAAACAGCACGTTTTGAGCTTTAATCTGCGTTTTAACTCGTAAAACAGATAAAACGACGAATTTTTATTATTGTTTTATTATATTGTCTATTTGAACGATTCAACGATCTAAAATGTTTGAAAATGCTTATTTTAGCAAAACAGCACGTTTTGAGTTTTAATCTGCGTTTTAACGCGTAATACAGCATTAAACGACAAATTTTTTTATTATTCTTTTTATTAATATTGCGTCTATTTGAACGATTTCAAGATCTAAAATGCTTGAAAATGCTTTTGGTTAAAACAGACGTTTTGAGCTTTAATCTGCGTTTAACGCGTAAAACAGCATAAAACGACGAAATTTTATTATTCGTTTTTAAATATTGCTTATTTGAACGATTTCAACGATCTAAAAATGTTGAAAATGTAATTTTAACAGCACTTTTGAGCTTTTGTTCTGCTTTTTAACGCTAAAACAGCATAAAAACGAGAAATTTTATTATTCTTTTTTATTAATATTGCGCTATTTGAGCGATTTCAAACGATCTAAAAATGTTTGGGAAATGCTTATTTTAGCAAAACAGCACGTTTGAGCTTTAATCTGGTTTTAACGCGAAATCAGCATAAACGACGAATTTTATTATTCGTTTTTATTAATATTGCTTCTATTTGAACGATTTCAACGATCTAAAATGTTGAAATGTTTTTTTACAAAACAGCACGTTTTGAGTTTAACGCGTTTTAACGCTAAAACAGCATAAAAACGACGAAATTTTTTATTATTCGTTTTTATAATATCGCATTTGAAACGATTTCAACGATCTAAAATGTTTTTGAAAATTTTTTTATTTTAGCAAAACAGCAGTTTGATTTTAACCGCGTTTTAACGCGTAAACAGCATAAAACGACGAATTTTTATTATTCTTTTTTATTAATATTGCGTCTATTTGAAACGATTTCAACGATTAAAATGCTTAAAAAATGCTTATTTTAGAAAAACAGCATGTTTGAGCTTTATTCTGCTTTAACGCGTAAACAGCATAAAACGACGAAATTTTATTACTTTTTTTTATATTTTATTTGAACGTTTTCCTTTTTTTTTAAAAAATTAAA
>NW_027046466.1:0-24913 GCF_025399875.1 Dalotia coriaria | reverse complement strand
TTGCCCTTTTTTACTTTTCCCCGTTTCCCGGTTAACGTATGGTCTTTTTTTAATTTTTTATTATTAAAAGCTTCCCTTTATTTGGAAACGATTTTTTTCAAAACAAAATTCCTAAAATGCTTAAAATGCTTATTTACAAAACAGCGTTTTGAGCTTTAATCTGCGTTTAACGCGTAAAACACAAAAACGACGAAATTTTATTATTCTTTTTTTATTAATATTGCGTCTATTTGAACGATTTCAACGATCTAAAATGCTTGAAAATCTTTTTTTAAACAAAACAGCACGTTTTAGTTTTTAATCTGCGTTTTAACGCGTAAAACAGCATAAAAGACAAATTTTTTATTATTCTTTTTTTATTAATATTGCCTTCTATTTGAACGATTTCAACGATCTAAAATGCTTGAAAATGCTTATTTTAGCAAAACAGCACGTTTTGGGTTTTTAATCTGCGTTTTAACGCGTAAAAAAACATAAAACGACAGATTTTATTATTCGTTTTTATTAATATTCCCGTCTATTTGAACGATTTCAACGATCTAAAATGCTTGAAAATCTATTTTAGCAAAACGGCACTTTTTAAGCTTTAATCCGTTTTAAGCGTAAAAAAACATAAAAAGACGAATTTTTTATTATTCGTTTTTATTTTTATTCCCTCTATTTGAACGATTTCAACGATCTAAATGCTTGAAAACTTATTTTAGCAAAACAGACGTTTTGAGCTTTAATCTGCGTTTAAAGCGTAAAACAGCATAAAACGACGAATTTTTATTATTCGTTTTTATTAATATTGCTTCTAATTGAACGATTTCAACGATCTAAAATGCTTGAAAATGCTTATTTTAGCAAAACAGCACGTTTTGAGCTTTAATCTGCGTTTAACGCGTAAAACAGCAAAACGAGGGAATTTTTATTATTCTTTTTTTATTATATTGCTTCTATTTGAACGATTTCAACGATCTAAAATGCTTGAAAATACTTATTTTAGCAAAACAGCACGTTTGAGCTTTAATCGCGTTTTAACGCGTAAAAAAACAAAAAAACGACGAAATTTTTATTATTCGTTTTTTTTTAAATGTCTCTATTGAACGATTTCAACGATCAAAAAGGGCGAAAATGCTTATTTTAGCAAAACAGCACGTTTTGAGCTTTAATCTGCGTTTTAACGCGTAAAACAGCATAAAACGACGAATTTTTATTATTCGTTTTATTAATATTGCTTCTATTTGAACGATTTCAACGATCTAAAATGCTTAGCAAAACGCTTTTTAAACCCAAAACCTAACCGAAAAACATAAAACGTTTTTTTTATTAATTCTTTATTTAATTTCAAGATCATTTGAAATGTTAAAAAAAAACCCCTTTTGAAATTTATTTGAAAACGCGTAAAACTTTAAAAGCGTTTTTTTTACTTTTAAAAAAAACCGTTTTTTAACTTTCAAGTAAATTGCTTGAAATTTATTTTAACGAAAAAGGTTTTGAAATATGCTTTTAAGTAAAACACATCAGTTTTTAAATTCTTTTTAATTAAAAATTTTAAAGGAATTTAATCTTTTAAATGCTTATTTTGAAAACGATTTAATTTTAAAAATGTTTTTAAGCTTAAAGCAAAAACGACGTTTTTTACTTTAATTTGCGTTTTAAGGGTTTAAAACGATTAAAATGCTTAAATTTATTTTGAAAATTTTTTACTTTAACGGTTTTAAGGGTTAAAAAGCTTAAAAGCTTTTTTAAAACCGTTTTTATTTATTTTTCTTTTAAGGGTTTAAAAGGGCAAAAATGCTAAAATTTTGTTATTTTAAAAGCGTTTTAAATTTTAAACGGTTAAAAGCAAAAAAGCTTTTTTAGCAAAATTTTATTTAATTCGTTTTATAAAGCGCATAAAAATTTGCGGTTTAAAATTTAAATTTTTTTTAAAAATTCTTTTACTTTAACGGTTTTTTAAGCGTAAAAATTTAAAAGCAGTTTTTTTATTGGTTTTTTAAGGCTAAAACGTTTTCAACGACAAAATTTAAAATTCTTTTTTAAAAACCCATTTGGGGTTTAACGGTTAAGCAAAAAAAGCTTATTTGACAAATTTTTTTATTCTTTTTTTATTAATATTGCTTCTATTTGAACGATTTCAACGATCTAAAATGCTTGAAAATGCTTTTTTTAGAAAAACAGCCGTTTGGCTTTAATCTGCTTTTAACGCGAAAACACATAAAACGACGAATTTTTATTATTCTTTTTTTTTTAATATTGCTTTTTTTTGATTTCAACGTTTTAAAAATGCGAAAATGCTTATTTTAGCAAAACACCCGTTTTGGCTTTAATCTGCTTTTTTAACGCGTAAAACACAAAAAGGGCAGATTTTTATTATTCGTTTTTATTAATTTGCGTCTATTTGAACGATTTCAACGATCTAAAATGCGTAATGCTTATTTTAAAAACACTTTTTGACTTTATTCTCGTTTTAACGTAAAACGCGGGGGGTTTTTTTTACCTTTTGGGTTTTAAGTTTTGGGCCCCGGTTTTGGAACTGCTTTTAAGCAAAAACCCGGCGTTTTTTAATTTTTTTATTAATATTGGTTTTTTTGGGATTTCAACGATCTAAAATGCTTAAAAAATCTTTTTTTAGAAAAAGGGCACGTTTAGCTTTAATCGCGTTTTAACGCTAAAACAGCAAAAAAAACGACGAAATTTTATTATTCGTTTTATTAATTTGATTTCAACGATCTAAAATGCGAAAATGATTTTTTTTACCCAAAAAAACAGCCGTTTTGAGCTTTAATCTGCTTTTTAACGCGTAAAACAGCTAAAACGACGAATTTTTTTATTATTCTTTTTTATTAATTTGCGTTTTTTGAACGATTTAAACGATCTAAAATGCGAAATGTTTTTTTAGCAAAAAAAACACTTTTTTGAGCTTTAATCGCGTTTAAGCGTAAAACAATAAAACGACAAATTTTTTTATTATTCGTTTTTTTTAATATTTGGCTTCTATTTGAACGTTTAAACGATCTAAAATGCTTGAAAATGCTTATTTTAGCAAAACACCCTTTTTGAGCTTTTTTCCTTCTTTTTAACGCGAAAAACAGCATAAAACGCGAAATTTTTATTATACGTTTTTTTTTTAAATTTTTGCTTCTATTTGCACATTTAAACGTCTAAAATGCGAAAATGCTTATTTTACAAAACAGCCTTTTTTGGTTTTAATCTGGTTTTAACGCGTAAAACAGCAAAAATGACAATTTTTTTATTATTCTTTTTTTATTAATATTGCTTCTATTTAAACGATTTAAACGATCAAAATGTTTAAAAATGCTTATTTTAGCAAAACACCCGTTTTGAGTTTTTAATCTGCGTTTTAACGGGGAAAACAGCAAAAAACGACAAATTTTTTTATTTGTTTTATTAACTTTGGCTTCTATTTGAACGATTTCAACGATCTAAAATGCTTGAAAATGCTTATTTTACAAACAGCACGTTTTGAGCAACGCGTTTTAACGCGTAAAACGCATAAAAGACGTTTTTCGTTTTTTTATTCTTCTATTTAACGTTTCCGTCTGCTAAATTTTTACAAAACGCGTTTGAGCTTTGAATCTCGTTTTAACAGGAAAACAGCATAAAACGACGAAATTTATTATTTGCTTTTTTGCTCTATTTGAACGATTCAACGATCAATGCTTGAAATGCTTATTTAGCAAAACAGCACGTTTTGAGCTTTAATCTGCGTTTTAACGCGTAAAACGCATAAAACGACAGATTTTATTATTCGTTTTTATTAATATTGCTTCTATTTGAACGATTTCAAGCGATCTAAAATGCTTGAAAATGCTTATTTTAGCAAAACAGCACGTTTGAGCTTTATTCATGCGTTTTAACGCGTAAAACAGCATAAAACGACGAAATTTTTATTATAGTTTTTTTATTAATATTGCGTCTATTGCACGATTTCAACGATCTAAAATGCTTGAAAATGCTTATTTTAGCAAACAGCACGTTTTGAGCTTTTAATCTGCGTTTTAACGCGTAAAACAGCATAAAAATGACGAATTTTTATTATTCGTTTTTATTAATATTGCTTCTATTTAAACGATTTCAACGATCTAAAATGCTTGAAAATGCTTATTTTAGCAAAACAGCACGTTTTGAGGCTTTAATCTGCGTTTTAACGGGAAAACAGCCATAAAAACGACGAATTTTTATTATTTGTTTTATTAACATTGCTCTATTTGAACGATCTCAACGATCTAAAATGCTTGAAAATGCTTATTTTAGCAAAACAGCACGTTTTGAGCTGTAATCTGCGTTTTAACGCGTGAAAACAGCATAAAACGACGAATTTTATTATTCGTTTTTATTAATATTGCGTCTATTTGAACGATTTCAGCGATCTAAAATGCTGAAAATGCTTATTTAGCAAAACAGTACGTTTGAGCTTTAATCAGCGTTTTAACGCATAAAACAACATAAAACGACGAAATTTTTATTATTCGTTTTATTTTAATATTGCGTCTATTTGAACGATTTCAACGATCTAAAATGCTTGAAAATGCTTATTTTAGCAAAACAGCACGTTTTGGGCTTTAATCTGCGTTTTAACGCGTAAAACAGCATAAAAAACGACATTTTTATTTTATTGTTTTTATTAATATTGCTCTAAATGTAAATTTCAATTTAAAAGCTAAAATGCTTATTTAGCAAAACAGACGTTTGAGCTTTAATCGTTTTAACGCGTAAAACAGCATAAAACGACGAAATTTTTATTATTCGTTTTTATTAATATTGGTCTTTTGAACATTTCAACGGTCAAAATGCGTTAAATTTATTCGTAAAACGCACGTTTGAGACTTTATTCGCGTTTTTACTTGCGTTAAATCAACATAAAACGGAAATTTTTTATTTTGTTAAATTTGCTTCTATTTGAAACATTTCAGCGATTTAAAATTGCTTGTAAATGCTTATTTTAGCAAAAAGACGTTTTGAGCTTTATCTGCTTTTAACGCGTAAATCAGCATAAAACGACAGAAATTTTTAATATCGTTTTTTATTTTAATGGTCTATTTGAACATTTCACGCGTTACAAAATCTTATTTTGATACAAAACAGCACGTTTTGAGCTTTTAATCTGCGTTTTAACGCGTTAAAACACATAAAAACGAAATTTATTATTATTCGTTTTTATTAATATTGCTTCTATTTGAACGATTTCACGATAAAATGCTTGAAATGCTTATTTTTACAAAACAGCTTTTGAGCTTTTAATCGCGTTTTAACGCTAAAACACATAAAAACGACGAAATTTTTATTTATTCGTTTTATTAATATTGCGCTATTTGAACGATTCAACGTCTAAAATGCTTTAAAATTATGCCAATGAGCACGTTTGAGCTTTTAATCTGCGTTTTAAACTCTAAAAAACATTAAATAATTTTTACTTATTTTATAAAATTGAATTCTATTTGAACGATTTCAACGATCTAAAATGCTTAAAATCTTATTTTAGCAAAAGCAGACGTTTTGAGCTTTAGTCTGCGTTTTAACGTTAAAAGCATAAAACGACGAAATTTTATTATTCGTTTTTATTAATATTTTGCGTCTTTTGCGAACGATTTCAACGATCAAAATGCGAAAATGCTTATTTTAGCAAAACAGCACGTTTTGAAGTGTAATCTGCGTTTTAACGCGTAAAACAGCATAAAAACGACGAATTTTTATTATTCGTTTTATTAATATTCGTCTATTTGCGAACGATTTCAACGATCTAAAATGCTTGAAAATGCTTTTTTTACCCAAACAGCACTTTTTGAGTTTTAATCTGCTTTTTAACGCGTAAAAAAACAAAAAACGACAAAAATTTTTATTATTCGTTTTTATTAATTTTTCTTCTATTTAAACCCATTTCAACGATCAAAAAATGCTTAAAAATTTCTTATTTTAGCAAAAAGAACTTTTTTGAGCTTTTAATCTGCGTTTTAACGCGTAAAAACAGCATAAAAGACAAATTTTTTTATTCGTTTTTATTAATATTCCCGCTTTTTTAAACGATTTCAACGATTAAAATGCGAAAATGCTTATTTTAGCAAAACAGCACGTTTTGAGCTTTAATCTGCTTTTTAAACGAAAACAGCAAAAAAAACGACAAAATTTTTTTATTATTCTTTTTTATTAATATTGTTTTATTTAAAACCATTTAACGATAAAATCTTGAAAATTTATTTTAGCAAAACAGAATTTTTTGAGTTTAAAACTCGTCTTAACGCGTAAAACAGCAAAAAAAGGGCAAAAAATTTTTATTATTCTTTTTTTATTAATATTGCCCCTATTTGAACTTTTCAACGTTAAAAATGGTGGGAAAATCTTATTTTTGAAAACAGCACTTTTTAAAGGTTTTTAATCTGCTTTTTAAACGCGTAAAACAGCAAAAAAAAGGGAAAATTTTTTATTATTCTTTTTTTTTATTAATATTGCTTCTTTTTAAAAACGATTTCAACGTTTTAAAAAATGCTTGAAAATGCTTTTTTAGCAAAACAGCACGTTTTGAGCTTTAATCTGCTTTTTAACGCATAAAAAAACAAAAAAACGACAAAATTTTTTTATTCTTTTTTATTATTTGCTTCTTTGGGGAACGTTTTTGAACGATCAAAAAAGGGCGAAAATGCTTTTTTTAAAAAAACACCCTTTTTAAAGCTTTAATCTCCCTTTTTAACTCTAAAAACAGCAAAAAATTTTGACGAATTTTTATTATTCTTTTTTATTAATATTGTTTCCCTATTTGAACGATTTCAACGTCAAAAATTTGCGAAAATGCTTTTTTTTAAAAACGGCACTTTTTAAAGGCTTTAGTCTCCCGTTTTAAGGGTAAAACAGCAAAAAAACGACGAAATTTTTATTACTTTTTTATTAATTTTTGCGTTTTTTGAACGATTTCAACGACCCAAAAATGCGAAAATTTATTTTAGCAAAACAGCCTTTTTTGAGTTTTGTAATCTGCTTTTTAACGCGTAAAACAGCTTTTAAACAGGAAATTATTCGTTTTTTTTTTAAATTGCTTCTTTTGAACGATTTGAACGTTTAAAATGCTTAAAAAATGCTTATTTTAACAAAACGCACGTTTAAGCTTTTTCTGGGGTTTAACTCGTAAAACAGCATAAAAATGACAATTTTTTATTATTCTTTTTTTTATTAATATTGCTTCTATTTGAACGATTTGAACGATCTAAAAGGGCGGAAAATGCTTTTTTTAAACCAAAACTGGGGTTTTGAGCAATCTCCCTTTTTTAACTTAAAAAAACAAAAAAACGACAAATTTTTTTATTATTCGTTTTTTAATATTCCCTTTTTTATTTGAACGATTTCAACGATCTAAAAGCGAAAATGCTTTTTTTAAACAAAACAACACGTTTGAATTTATTCGGGTTTAAACGCGTAAAACAGCAAAAAAACGAGGGGAATTTTTTTATTCTTTTTTTATTAATATTGCTTCTATTTGAACGATTTCAACGATCTAAAATGCTTAAAAATGCTTATTTTTAGCAAAACAGCCGTTTTGAGCTTTAAACTCGTTTAAACGCGTAAAACAGCATAAAACGACGAATTTTATTATTCTTTTTTTATTAATATTGCTCTATTTGAACGATTTCAACGATCTAAAATGCTTGAAAATGCTTATTTTAGCAAAACGGGCCGTTTTGAGCTTTAAACTCGTTTAACGCGTAAAACAGCATAAAAGACAAAATTTTATTATTCTTTTTTTATTAATATTGCTTCTATTTAAACCCATTTCAACGATCTAAAATGCTTAAAAATTTCTTATTTTAGCAAAACAGCACGTTTTGAGCTTTAACCCTCTTTTTTAACGCGTAAAACAGCATAAAAGACGAATTTTATTATTCGTTTTATTAATATTGCTTCTATTTAAACCCTTTTTCAACGATCTAAAATGCGAAAATGCTTATTTTAGCAAACAGCACTTTTTTGAGCTTTAATCCTTTTTAAAGGGTAAAACAGCATAAAACGACGAATTTTTATTATTCGTTTTTATTAATATTGCTTCTATTTGAACGATTTCAACGATCTAAAATGCTTGAAAATGCTTATTTTAGCAAAACAGCACGTTTAAAGCTTTAAACTCGTTTAAAACGCGTAAAACAGCATAAAACGACGAATTTTTATTATTTGTTTTTTATTAATATTGCTTCTATTTGAACGATTTCAACGATCTAAAATGCTTAAAAAGTTAAAATTTTAAAGGGAAAACAGCACTTTTTGAGCTTTTAACTCGTTTAACGCGTAAAACAGCATAAAATGACGAAATTTTATTATTTGTTTTTATTAATATTGCTTCTATTTAAACGATTTCAACGATTTAAAATGCTTGAAAATGCTTATTTTAAAAACAGCACGTTTTGGGGCTTTTAATCTGCGTTTTAACGCTAAAACAGCATAAAAGACGAATTTTTATTATTCGTTTTTATTAATTGCTTCTATTTAAACGATTTCAACGATTTAAAATGCGAAAATGCTTATTTTAGCAAAACAGCACGTTTTGAGTTTTTAATCTGCGTTTTAACGCTAAAACACATAAAACGACGAAATTTTTATTATTCGTTTTTTTATTAATATTGCTTCTATTTGAACGATTTAAACGATCTAAAATGCTTGAAAATGCTTATTTTAGCAAAACAGCACGTTTTGAGTTTTTGTCTGCGTTTTAACGCGTAAAACAGCATAAAACGACGAATTTTTATTATTCGTTTTTATTAATAGCGTCTATTTGCATTTCACGATCTAAAATGCTTGAAAATGCTTATTTTAGCAAAACACCCTTTTTGAGCTTTAATCGCGTTTTAACGCGTAAAACAGCATAAAACGACGAATTTTTATTATTCGTTTTTATTAATATTGCGCCTATTTGAACGATTTCACGATCTAAAATGTTGAAAATGCTTATTTTAGCAAAACAGCAGTTTTGGCTTTAACCACGTTTTAAGCGTAAAAAAACATAAAACGACAGATTTATTATTCGTTTTTATTAATTGGCCCTATTTAAACGGTTTCAACGATCTAAAATGTTGAAAATGCTTATTTTAGCAAAACAGCAGTTTTGGCTTTACCTGCGTTTTAAGCGTAAAAAAACAAAAAAACGACGAATTTTATTATTCGTTTTTAAATATTGCTTCTATTTAAACGATTTCAACGATCTAAAATGGCGAAAATGCTTATTTTAGCAAAAACGGGCCGTTTTGAGTTTTAAATTCTGCGTTTTAACGCGTAAAACTATAAAATGAAAAATTTTTTATTATTCGTTTTTATTAATTTGCGTCTATTTAACGGTTTCAACGATCTAAAATGCTTGAAAATGCTTTTTAGCAAAACAGCACGTTTGAGCTTTAATCTGCGTTTAAGCGTAAAAAACATAAAAAGAAAAAATTTTTATTATTCGTTTTTATTAATATTGCTTCTATTTAAACGATTTCAACGATCTAAAATGCTTGAAAATGCTTATTTTAAAAACAGCACTTTTTGAGCTTTAATCTGCGTTTTAACGCGTAAAACAGCTAAAAACGACGAATTTTTATTATTCGTTTTATTAATATTGCGTCTATTTGAACGATTTCAACGATCAAAAAAAATGCTTTAAAATGCTTATTTTAGCGAAAACAGCCGTTTGAGCTTTAATCAGCGTTTTAACGGGGTAAAAAAACATAAAACGAGGGAAATTTTTATTATTCGTTTTATTAATATTGCGTCTATTTGAACGATTTCAACGATCTAAAATGCTTGAAAATGCTTATTTTACCCAAAAAACAGCGTTTTGAGCTTTAATCTGCGTTTTAACGCGTAAAACAGCATAAAACGACGAAATTTTTATTATTCTTTTTTTTAAATTAATATTGCGTCTTTGAACGATTTCAACGACCCTAAAATGCTTGAAAATGTTTTATTTTAGCAAAACAGCACGTTTGAGCTTTATCTGCGTTTTAACGCGTAAAACAGCAAAAAAACCGACGAAATTTTATTATTCGTTTTTTTTATTTTTTATTGCGTCTATTCGAACGATTTCAACGATCTAAAATGCTTGAAAATGCTATTTTAGCAAAACAGCACGTTTTCAGCTTTTAATCTGCGTTTTAACGCGTAAAACAGCATAAAACGACAAATTTTTTTATTATTCTTTTTTATTAATATACTTCTATTTGAAACGATTTCAACGATCTAAAATGCTTGAAAATGCTTTTTTTAGCAAAACAGCCGTTTTGAGCTTTAATCTGCGTTTTAACGCGTAAAACAGCATAAAACGACGAAATTTTTATTATCTTTTTTTTAATATTCGCGCCTATTTGAACGATTTTTCGATTATTCTTTTTTATTAATATTGCTTCTATTTAAACGATTTCAACGATCAAAATGCTTGAAAATCTTATTTTGGCAAAACACCACGTTTTGACTTTAATCTGCGTTTTAACGCGAAAAACAGCATAAAAACGACAGAAATTTTTATTATTCGTTTTTATTAATATTGCGTCTATTTGAACGATTTCACGATCTAAAATGCTTGAAAATGCTTTTTTTTAGCAAAACACCCGTTTTGGGGCTTTATTCTGCGTTTTAACGCGTAAAACAGCATAAAACGACAGAATTTTATTATTCGTTTTTATTAATATTGCGTCTATTTGAACGATTTCAACGATCTAAAATGCTTGAAAATGCTTATTTTAGCAAAACAGCACGTTTGAGCTTTTAATCTGCGTTTTTAACGCGTAAAACAGCGCATAAACCGACGAATTTTTATTATTCGTTTTTTATTAATATTGCTTCTATTTAAACGATTTCAACGATCTAAAATGTGAAAATGCTTGTACAGCAAAACAGCGCGTTTTTGAGCCCAATCTGCGCGCGTTTTAACGCGTAAAACAACATAGAAACGACAGAAATTTTTATTATTCGTTTTTATTAATATTGCTTCTATTTTAACGATTTCAACGATTTAAAATGCTTGAAAATGCTTATTTTAGCAAAACAGCGTTTTGCGGAAAAACTTTAATCTGCGTTTTTAGCGCGTGCAAACCAGCAAAACGACAATTTTTTATTATTCGTTTTTATTAATATTGCACGTCTGTTTGAACAGTTTCAGCGATCTAAAATGCTTGATAATGCTTATTTTAGCAAAACAGCACGTTTGAGCTTTATTCTCGTTTAACGCGTAAAACAGCATATAAAAACGACGAAATTTTATTATTCGTTTTATTTATTTTTTGTGCGCGTCTATTTAGCGGACGATTTCAGCGATAAAATGCTTGAAAATGCTTATTTAGCAAAACAGCGTTTAGCGGAGCTTTAATCTGCGCAGCATGCAAAACCCAGCATAAAACGACGAATTTTTATTATTCGTTTTATTAATATTAGTTCTATTTGAACGATTTCAACGATCGTCTTGAAAATGCTTATTTTAGCAGCAAAATTGTGGCGCACGATTTGAGCTTTGTCTGCGCGCAGCGCGTAAAACGAAACCAAAACGACAGCGAAATTTTATTATTCGTTTTTATTTATTAATATTGCGTCTATTTAATTTCAACGATCTAAAATGCTTGAAAATGCTTGACTTTTGGGCAAATAATGGCGTTTTGTGCAAACATCTGCGTTTTTAACGCGTAAACATAAAACGACGAGTTATTCGTTTTTTTATTAATATTGCGTCTGTTTGAACGATTTGAACGATCTAAAATGCTTGAAAATACTTATTTTAGCAAAACAGCACATTTTGAAATTCTGCGTTTTAACGCGTAAAACAGCAAAAATGACAATTTTTATTATTTGTTTTAAATTAATATTGCTTCTATTTAAACGATTTTCAACGATCTAAAATGCTTGAAAATGCTTATTTTTAGCAAACGGCACGTTTGGAAAATCTGCGTTTTAACGCGTAAACAGCATAAAACGACGAAATTTTTATTATTCGTTTTATTAATATTTAGCTCTATTTGAACGATTTCAACGATCTAAAATGGCGAAAATGTATTTTAGCGAAAGCAATTTTGAGCTTTAATCTGCGTTTTAACGCGTAAAAACGTATAAAACGACAATTTACCAGTATTCGTTTTATTAATATTGCGCGTCTATTTGAACGATTTCAACGATCTAAAATGCTTGAAAATGCTTATTTTAGCAAAACAGCGTTTTGAGGCTTTTAATCCAGCGTTTAACTTGCGCGTAAAGTAACTAAAACGACGAAATTTTATTATTCGTTTTTATTAATGTGCGTCTATTTAGACGATTTCAACGATCTAAAATGCTTGAAAATGCTTATTTTTAAACAACGCAGACTTTTACTAATCGTTTTAACGCGTAAAACAGCTTATAAAAACGACAGGTATTTTTTATTATTCGTTTTTTATTAATGTGCTTCTATTTGTTGAACGATTTCAACGATCCGCTTGAAAATGCTTATTTTAGCAAAACAGCACGTTTGAGCTTTAATCTGCCTTTAACGCGTAAAACAGCGCATAAAGCGATTTTATTATTCGTTTTATTAATATTGCGCGTGAACAATTTAACGATCTAAATGCTTGAAAATGCTTGTACAGCAAAACAGCACGTTTTGAGCTTAATCTGCGTTTTAACGCGTAAACAGCAAAACGACAGGGGTACATTATTCGTTTTTTACTAATATTGCATTTGAACGATTTCAACGATCTAAAATGCTTGAAATGCTATTTTGCCCAGCAAAACGTAGCACGTTTGAGGCTTTATGTGCGTTTTAACGCGTAAAACAGCATAAAAATGACGAATTTTTTATTGTGATTTTTATTAATATTGCTTCTATTTAAACGGTCCAACGATCTAAAATTAGCGAAAATGCTTATTTTAGCAAAACATAGCGCGTTTTGAGAGGAGCTTTAATCTGCGTTTTAACGTAAAACAACATAAAACGACGAATTTTTTATTGACTGGTTTTTAATAATGTGTGCGCGTTTTTTTGAACGATTTCAACGATCTAAAATGCTTGAAAATGCTTATTTAAAAAACAGCACTTTTTGGGGGTTTTAAAATCTGCGTTTTAACGCGTAAAACAGCTTTAAAAACGACGTTTTTATTATTCGTTTTTTTAATTTGCTTCTATTTGAACGATTTAAAACGATCAAAAATGCTTGAAAATGCTTTTTTTAAAAGAAAAAACAGCCTTTTTGAGCTTTATTCTTCGTTTTAACGCGTAAAAAAACAAAAAAAAACGACAAATTTTTATTATACGTTTTTTATTAATATTGCTTCTATTTGCACGATTTCAACGATCTAAAATGCTTGAAAATGCTTTTTTTTAGAAAAAGCAGCAGGGTTTTGAGTTTTAATCTGCTTTTTAACGGGGTAAAACAACATTGACAAGGAAATTATTCGTTTTTTTAATATTTTTCCTTTTAAACATTTCAAGGGGATCTAAAATGCTTAAAAATTTATTTTAGCAAAACAGCACGTTTTGAGCTTTTAATCTCCCGTTTTAACGGGAAAACAGCAAAAAAAACGACAAAATTTTTTATTATTTTTTTTTAAATTCTTCTTCTATTTGAACGATTTCAACGATCTAAAATGCTTGAAAATGCTTATTTTAGAAAAAACAGCACGTTTTAGCTGTAATCTGTTTTTTTAAACGGGGTAAAACAGCAAAAAAACGAGGGAATTTTTTTATTATTCTTTTTTTATTAATACCCTTCTATTTAAAGGATTTTAACGATCAAAAAATGCCGAAAAGCTTTTTTTAGCAAAACAGTACTTTTTGAGCTTTAATCGGGGGTTTTAACGCATAAAACAGCAAAAAAACGACGAAATTTTTATTATTGTTTTTATTAATATTGCGTCATTTGAAGGGGAATTTCAACGATCAAAAATGTTTGGGAAACCCAAAGCAAACCCAGCACGTTTTGAGTTTTTAAGCCGCGTTATAACGCGAAAAAAGAAAAAAACGACAAATTTTTTATTATTCTTTTTTTTATTAAAAATTGCTTCTATTTGAACGATTTCAACGATCTAAAATGCTTAAAAAATGATTTTTTTTAGCAAAACAGCACGTTTTGGGGCTTTAATCTCGTTTTAACGCGTAAAAAAACATAAAAAGGGACAAAATTTTTATTTTTTCTTTTTTTATTAATATTTTTTTATTTAAAAGGGATTTCAACGATCAAAAAATGTTTTTGAAAATGCTT
Organism: Dalotia coriaria; assembly: GCF_025399875.1. Classification (NCBI taxonomy): domain Eukaryota; kingdom Metazoa; phylum Arthropoda; class Insecta; order Coleoptera; family Staphylinidae; genus Dalotia; species Dalotia coriaria. Next base: position 10,730 of record NW_027046466.1, on the reverse strand, counting down.
ATTTTAGCAAAACAACACTTTTTTGAGCTTTAATCTCGTTTTAACGGGGTAAAACGCAAAAAAAAACGACGAATTTTTAATTATTCGTTTTTATTAATATTGCTTCTATTTGAACGATTTAAACGATCTAAAATGCCTTTGAAAATCCCTTTTTTTTAGCAAAACAGCACGTTTTGTTTTTTTTTATTCTGCGTTTTAACGCGAAAAACAGCATAAAAACGAGGGAAATTTTTATTATACTTTTTTTATTAATATTGCGTCTATTTGCCGATTTCAACGATCAAAAAATGCTTGAAAATGCTTATTTTGTTGAAACAGCACGTTTTAAAGGCTTTAACCCTGCGTTTTAAGGGAAAAACCGGAAAAAAATGACAAATTTTTTTTATTATTCTTTTTTTTATTAATATTGCTTCTATTTAAAACGATTTCAACGATCTAAAATGTTGAAAATCCCTTTTTTAGCAAAACCCGGCACGTTTTGAGCTTTAATCTCCCGGTTTTTTAACGGGGAAAACAGCAAAAAAACGACAAAATTTTTGTTTTTATTAAATTTCCCTTTTTTAAAACGATTTAAACGATCAAAAAAATGCTTGAAAATCCCTTTTTTTAGAAAAACAGCACGTTTTGAGCTGTAATCTGCTTTTTTAACGCGTAAAAAGAAAAAAAACGACAAATTTTTTTATTATTCTTTTTTATTAATATTGCGTTTTATTTGAAGGGTTTTCAACGATCAAAAATGCCCAAAATCCCATTTTGGCAAAAAATTTTTACGTTTTGAGCTTTAACCAGCGTTTTAACGCATAAAAAAACTTAAAAACGACAAAATTTTTTATTATTCTTTTTTTTTTATTAATATTGCGTCTATTTTAAAACGATTTCAACGATCTTGCGAAAATGTTTTTTAAGAAAAATGGCACTTTTTTGAGTTTTTAAGCTGCGTTTTAACGCGTAAAACGGCATAAAACGACAAAATTTTTTATTTTTTCCTTTTTTTTATTTATGTTTCTATTTGAACGATTTCCGATCAAAAAACCCTTTTAAAAAATCTTTTTTTAGAAAAAACAGCACGTTTTGAGTTTTTAATCTGCTTTTTAACCCCGTAAAAAAAACTTTAAAACGACAATTTTTTTTATTATTCTTTTTTTATTAATATTGCGTCTATTTGAACGATTTCAACGATCAAAAAATGCTTGCAAAAGCTTTTTTTTAGAAAAAAGAAGTTTTGAGCTTTAATCGGGCTTTAACGCGTAAAACAGCAAAAAAAACGACAAATTTTTTTATTATTCGTTTTTATTAATATTGTTTCTTTTTTGAACGTTTCCCAACGTTTCAAAAATGCTTGAAAAGGGTTATTTTAGCAAAACAGCACGTTTTAAAGGTTTTTAATCTGCGTTTTAAGGGTAAAAAGCAAAAAAAAAACGACGAAGTTTTTTATTATTCTTTTTTTATTAATATTGCGTCTATTTGAACGATTTCAACGATCAAAAAATGGCAAAAAATGCTTATTTTAGCAAAACAAAAAGTTTTGAGCTTTAATCTGCTTTTTAACTCGTAAAACAGAAAAAAACGACAATTTTTTTATTATTCGTTTTTTTAAAATAACCCCTTCTTTTTTAAAACGATTTCAACGATTAAAATGCTTGAAAATGCTTATTTTAGCAAAACAGCACGTTTTGAGTTTTTATTTTCGTTTTAACGCAAAACAGCAAAAAAAACACGAAATTTTTTATTATACGTTTTATTAATATTGCGTCTATTTGCAGATTTAAACGATCTAAAATGCTTGAAAATGCTTTTTTAGAAAAAAGGGCACGTTTTGAGTTTTAATCTGCTTTTTAACGCGTAAAACACAAAAAAATGAAATTTTTTTATTATTCTTTTTTTATTAATATTGTTTATTTAAACGATTTCAACGTCTTGCTTGAAAATGCTTATTTTAGCAAAACAGCACGTTTTGATTTTAATCGCGTTTTCGGGAAAACACATAAAACGACGAAATTTTTATTATTTGTTTTTATTCACATTGTTCTATTTGAACGATTTCAACATCTAAAATGTTTAAAAATGCTTATTTTAGAAAAAACAGCACTTTTTTGAGTTTAATTGCGTTTTAACGTAAAACAGCATAAAAACGACGAATTTTTTTTTGTTTTTATTAATATTGCGTCTTTTTGAACGATTTCAACGATCTAAAATGCCAAAAAATGCTTATTTTAGAAAAACATATTTTGAGCTTTAATCAGCGTTTTAACGCAAAAAAACACATAAAATGACGAATTTTTATTGTTCGTTTTATATTAATATTGCTTCTATTTAAAGCAGTTTCAACGATTATAATGCTTGAAAATGCTTATTTTAGCCAAAACAGCACGTTTTGAGCTTTAATCTGCGTTTTAACGGAAAGCAGCATAAAACGACGAAATTTTTTATTATTTGTTTTTATTAACATTGCTTCTATTTGAAGACGATTTCAACGATCTAAAATGCTTGAAAATGCTTATTTTAGCAAAACAGCACGTTTTGAGGCTGTAATCTGCGTTTTTTAACGCGTAAAACAGCATAAAACGACGGGTGCACATTATTCGTTTTTTTATTAATATTGCGTATATTTGAATGATTTCAGCGATCTAAAATGCCTGAAAATGCTTATTTTACGCCTTAAAACAGTACGTTTGGAAAATCAGCGTTTAACGCATAAAACAGCATAAAACGACGAAATTTTATTATTCGTTTTATTAATATTGCGCGTCTATTTAGACGATTTCAACGATCTAAAATACTTAGAAAATGCTTATTTAGCAAATCTAACGTTTTGAGCTTTAAGCTGCGTATTAACGCGTAAAACAGCATAAAACGACGAATTTTTATTATTCGTTTTATTAATATTGCTTCTGTTGAACGATTTCAACGTCTAAAATCCTTGAAAATGCTTATTTTAGCAAAAACAGCACGTTTGAGCTTTAATCTGCGTTTTAACGTAAAACAGCATAAAACGACGAATTTTTATTATTCGTTTTTATTAATATTGCGTCTATTTGAACGATTTCAACGATCTAAAATGCTTGAAAATGCTTATTTTAGCGAAACAGCACGTTTTGAGCTTTAATCTGCGTTTTAACGCGTAAACAGCATAGAAACGACGAATTTTATTATTCGTTTTTTATTAATATTGCTTCTATTTGAACGATTTCAGCGATCTAAAATGCTTGAAAATGCTTATTTTAGCAAAACAGCACGATTTGAGCTTTAATCTGCGTTTTAACGCGTAAAACAGCATAAAACGACGAGAGTATTGTGTTTTTATTAATATTGCGCGTCTATTTGAACGGTTTCAGCGATCACAAATGCTTGAAAATGCTTATTTTAGCAAAACAGCACGTTTTGAGCTTTATTCTGCTTTTAACGCATAAAACAGCATAAAACGACGAAATTTTTATTATTCGTTTTTTTTTTATTTTTGTGCATCTATTTGCAGACGATTTCAGCGATCTAAAATGCTTGAAAATGCTTATTTTAGCAAAACAGCGTTTGAGCTTTAATCTGCGTTTTTAACGCGTAAACAGCATAAAACGACGAATTTATTATTATTCGTTTTATATTAATATTGCGTCTATTTGAACGATTTCAACGATCGATGCTTGAAATGCTTATTTTGTAAAACAGCGCGTTTGAGCTTTGTCGCGTTTTAACGCGTAAAACAGCATAAAACGACGAATTTTTTATTATTCGTTTTTATTAATATTGCGTCATTTGAGACGATTTCAACGATCCTAAAATGCTTGAAAATGCTTATTTTAGCAAAACAGCGTTTTGAGGCTTTAATCTGCGTTTTAACGTAAAACAACATAAAACGACAGATTTACATTATTCGTTTTTATTAATGTGCGCGTCTATTTGAACGATTTCAACGATCTAAAATGCTTGAAAATGCTTATTTTAGCAAAACAGCACGTTTTGGGCAATCTGCGTTTTAACGTAAAACCAACATAAAAACGACGGGTACATTATTCGTTTTATTAATATTGCTTCTATTTGAACGATTTCAACGATCTAAAATGCTTGAAAATGCTTATTTTAGCAAAACCAGCACGATTTGAGCTTTAATCTGCGTTTTAACGCATCAAAACAGCATAAAACGACGAGAACATTATTATTCGTTTTTATTAATATTGCGTCTATTTGAACGATTTCAACGATCTAAAATGCTTGAAAATGCTTATTTTAGCAAAACAGCACGTTTGAGCTTTATTCTCTTTTAACGCGTAAAACAGCATAAAAACGACGAAGGTACATTATTCGTTTTTATTTTTATTGCATCTGTTGAACGATTTCAACGATCTTAAATGCTTGAAAATATACTTATTTTAGCAAAACAGCACGTTTTGAGCTTTAATCTGCGTTTTAACGCGTAAAACAGCATAAAACGACAATTTATTATTATTCGTTTATATTAATATTGCGTCTATTTGAACGATTTCAACGATCACAAATGCTTGAAAATGCTTATTTTAGCAAAACAGCACGTTTGCAGGCTTTAGTCTGCGTTTAACGCGTAAAACAGCATAAAACGACGTAATTTTTGTTATTCGTTTTTATTAATATTGCGTCTTTTGAACGATTTCAACGTTAAAATGCTTGAAAATGCTTATTTTAGCAAACAGCACGTTTTGAGCTTTAATCTGCGTTTTAACGTAAACAACATAAAACGACAGATTTTTTATTATTCGTTTTTTATTAATATTGCTTCTATTTGAACAGTTTCAACGATCTAAAATGCTTGAAAATGCTTATTTTAGCAAAACAGCACGTTTGAGCTTTTAATCTGCGTTTTTCACGCGTAAAACAACATAAAACGACGGGGTACACCATTATTCGTTTTATTAATATTGCGTCTGTTGAACGATTTCAACGATCTAAAATGCTTGAAATGCTTATTTTGTAAAAACAGCACGTTTTGAGCTTTAATCTGCGTTTTAACGCGTAAAACAACATAAAATTACGCGGAAATTTTATTATTCGTTTTTTATTAATAGCCTTCGCACGGCAATTTCAACGATTTAAAATGCTTGAAAATGCTTATTTTAATAAAACAGCACGTTTTGAGCTTTAATCTGCGTTTTAACGCGTAAAACAGCATAAAACGACCAGAGAATTTTTATTATTCGTTTTATTAATATTGCGTCTTTTGGGCGTTTCAACGATCTAAAATAGCGAAAATGCTTATTTTAGCAGCAAAACGGCGCGTTTGAGCTTTAATCTGCGTTTTAACGTAAGAGCAGCATAAAACGACGAATTTTTATTATTCATTTTTTTATTAATATTGCTTCTATTTGAACGATTTGATCTAAAATGCTTAGAAAATACTTATTTTAACAAAACAGCACGTTTTAAGCTTTAATCTGCGTTTTAACTCGTAAAACAGCGCAAAAACCGGCGAATTTTTATTATTCGTTTTATTAATATTGCTTCTATTTGAACGATTTGAACGATCTAAAATGCTTTGAAAATGCTTATTTTAACAAAACTTTGCACGTTTCGAGGCTTTAATCTCCGCGTTTTAACGCGTAAAACAGCATAAAACGACGAATTTACATTATTCGTTTTATTAATATTCCTTCTATTTGAACGATTTCAACGATCTAAAATGCTTGAAATGCTTATTTTAGCAAAACAGCACGTTTTGAAGTTTATTCTGCGTTTAACGCGTAAAAACAACATAAAACGACAGAATTTTTATTATTCGTTTTTATTAATGTGCGTCTATTTGAACGATTTCAACGATCTAAAATGTACGAAAATGCTTATTTTAGCAAAACAGCACGTTTGAGCTTTAATCTGCGTTTTAACGCGTAAAACGGCATAAAAATGACATTTTTTTTATTCGTTTTATTAATATTTAGCTATTTAAACGATTTCAACGATCTAAAATGCTTGAAAATTAGCACATTTTTAGCAAAACAGCACGTTTTGAGGCTTTAATCTGCGTTTTAACGCGTAAAACAACATAAAACGACGGGAATTTTTATTATTCGTTTTTATTAATATTGCTTCTATTTGAACGATTTCAGCGATCTAAAATGCTTGAAAATTCTTATTTTAGCAAACAGCGCGTTTTGAGCTTTAATCTGCGTTTTAACGCGTAAAACAGCATAAAACGACGAATTTTTTATTATTCGTTTTTCATTAATATTGCGTCTATTTTAGACGATTTCAGCGATCTAAAATGCTTGAAATGCTTATTTTAGCAAAACAGCACGTTTTGGCGAGCTTTAATCTGCGTTTAAACGCGTAAAACAGCATAAAACGACGAATTTTTATTATTCGTTTTTAATAATATTGCTTCTATTTGAACGATTTCAACGATCTAAAATGCTTGAAAATGCTTATTTTAGCAAAACAGCGTTTTGGAAGCTTTAAACTACGTTTAACGCGTAAAAGCAGCATAAAAACGACGAAATTTTTATTATTCGTTTTTATTAATATTGCGTCTATTTGAACGATTTCGAAAAAACGTCTAAAATGCTTGAAAATGCTTATTTTAGCAAAACAGCACGTTTTGAGCTTTAATCTGCGTTTAACGCGTAAAACAGCATAAAAATGACGAATTTTTATTATTCGTTTTTTATTAATATTGCTTCTATTTGCGTGATTTCAACGATTTAAAATGCTTGAAAATGCTTATTTTTGGCAAAACAGCACGTTTGAGCTTTAATCTGCGTTTTAACGCGTAAAACAGCATAAAACGGCAGAATTTTTGTTATTCGTTTTTTATTAATGGTAGCTACTGTTGAACGATTTCAACGATCTAAAATGGCGAAAATGCTTATTTTTATGAAACAGCACGTTTTGAGCTTTTAATCTGCGTTTTAACGCGTAGAGCAACTTATAAAACGACAGGAATTTTGTTATTCGTTTTTTTTATTAATATTGCTTCTATTTGAACGATTTCAACGATCTAAAATGCTTGAAATGCTTATTTTAGCAAAACAGCACGTTTTGAGCTTTAATCTGCGTTTTAACGCGTAAAACAGCATAAAACGACGAATTTTTATTATTCTTTTTATTAATATTGCGCGTCCATTTTAGACGATTTCGACCATCTAAAATGCTTGAAAATGCTTATTTTTACTTAGCAAAACAGCACGTTTTGAGCTTTAATAAGCGTTTTAACGCGTAAAAACAACATAAAACGACGAAATTTTTATTATTCGTTTTTATTAATATTGCGCCCTATTTGAACGATTTCCAACGATCTAAAATGTTTGAAAATGCTTTATTTTAGCAAAACAGCAAGTTTGAGCTTTAACCTGCGTTTTAATGCGTAAAACAGCATAAAAACGACGAATTTTTTATTATTCGTTTTTATTAATATTGCTTCTATTTAAAACGATTTCAACGATCTAAAATGGCAGAAATGCTTATTTTAGCAAAACGGCACGTTTTGAGCTTTATTCTGCGTTTTAACGCGTAAAACAACATAAAACGGGCAAAATTTTTATTATTCGTTTTTATTAATATTGCGTCTATTTGAACGATTTCAGCTTGATACAAAATGCTTGAGAAGAAAATGCTTATTTTAGCAAACAGCACGTTTTGAGCTTTTAATCTGCGTTTTAACGTAAATAACATAAAAATGAAGATTTTTTATTATTCGTTTTTTATTAATGTTAAGCACCTATTTAAACGATTTCAACAATCTAAAATGGCGAAAATGCTTATTTTTAGCAAAACAGCACGTTTGAGCTTTAATCTGCGTTTAACGCGTAAAACAGCATAAAACGACGAAATTTTTATTATTGCGTTTTATTAATATTGCTTCTATTTGAACGATTTCAACGATCTAAAATGCTTAGAAAATGCTTATTTTAGCAAACAGCGTTTTGAGAGCTTTAATCTGCGTTTAACGCGTAAAACAGCATAAAATGACGATTTTTTTTTTATTCGTTTTTATTAATGTAGCTTCTATTTAAACGATTTCAACGATCTAAAATGCTTGAAAATGCTTATTTTAGCAAAACAGCACGTTTTGAGCTTTAATCTGCGTTTTAACGCGTAAAACAACATAAAACGACTGAAATTTTTATTATTCGTTTTTATTAATATTGCTTCTATTTGAACGATTTCAACGATCTAAAATGCTTTGAGGTTATTTAGCAAAACGGCACGTTTTGAGCTTTAATCTGGGTTTAACGCGTAAAACAACACTCGCGACAGATACCATTATTCGTTTTATTAATATTGCGTCTATTGACCGATTTCAACGATCTAAAATGCTTGAAAATGCTTATTTAGCAAAAACTGGTGAGCTTTGAAATCTGCGTTTAAACGCGTAAAACAGCATAAAAACGACAGATTTTTATTATTCGTTTTTATTAATATTGCTTCTATTTGAACGATTTCAACGATCTAAAATGTAGAAAATGCTTATTTTAGCAAAACAGCACGTTTTGAGCTTTAAATACGTTTAACGCGTAAAACAGCATAAAACGACGAAATTTTATTATTCGTTTTTATTAATATTGCGTCTGTTGAACGATTTCAGCGATCTAAAATGCTTGAAAATGCTTATTTTAGCAAAACAGCGTTTGAGCTTTAATCTGCGTTTAACGCGTAAAACAGCATAAAAATGACGAATTTTTATTATTCGTTTTATTAATATTACTTCTATTTAAACGATTTCTTGATTCGTCTTGAAATGCTTATTTTAGCAAAACAGCGTTTTGGAAGCTTTAATCTGCATTTTTAACGCGTAAACAGCATAAAACGACAGAATTTTTGATATTCGTTTTTTATTAATATTGCTTCTATTTGAACGATTTCAACGATCTAAATGCTTAGAAAATGCTTATTTTAGCAAAACAGCACGTTTGAGCTTTAATCTGCGTTTTAACGCGTAAAACAGCATAAAACGACGAAATTTTTATACTTCGTTTTTATTAATATTGCTTCTATTTGAACGATTTCAACGATCTAAAATGCTTGAAAATGCTTATTTTATAGCAAAACAGCACGTTTTGAGCACAATCTGCGTTTTAACGCGTAAAACGGCATAACAGATTTTTTATTATTCACGTTTTATTAATATTGCGTCTATTTGAACGATTTCGACCATCTGCTTGAAATGCTTATTTTAGCAAAACAGCACGTTTTGAGGCTTTAATCAGCGTTTAACGCGTAAGCTGCGCCTCGCGGCAAATTTTTATTATTCGTTTTATTAATATTGCACGCCCTATTTGAACGATTTCAACGATCTAAACTGTTTGAAAATGCTTGTTTTAGCAAAACAGCAAGTTTTTGAGCTTTAACCTGCGTTTTAGTGCGTAAATCAGCACATAAAACGACGAATTTTTATTATTCGTTTTATTAATATTGCTTCTATTTAGAAGCGATTTCAGCGATCTAAAATGCTTGAAAATGCTTATTTTTAGCAAAACAGCACGTTTTGAAGGCTTTATTTCTGCGTTTAACGTAAAACAGCATAAAACGACAGAGAATTTTTATTATTCGTTTTTTATTAATATTGCGTCTATTTGAACGATTTCAACGATCTAAAATGCTTGAAAATGCTTATTTTAGCAAAACAGCGTTTTGAGCTTTAATCACGTTTAACGCGTAAAATAACATAAAAATGAAGATTTTTATTATTCGTTTTTTATTAATATTGCTTCTATTTAAACGATTTCAACGTCTAAAATGCGCGAAAATGCTTATTTTAGCAAAACAGCACGTTTTGAGCTTTAATCCTGCGTTTAACGCGTAAAACAGCATAAAACGACGAAATTTTTATTATTCGTTTTTTTATTAATATTGCTTCTATTTGAACGATTTCAACGATCACAAAATGCTTGAAAATGCTTGTTTTAGCAAAACAGCACGTTTGAGCTTTAATCTGCGTTTTAACGCGTAAAACAGCATAAAATGACGATTTTTTTTATTATTCGTTTTTATTGTATTGCGTCTGTTGAGACGGTTCAACGATCTAAAATGCTTTAAAATGCTTATTTTAGCGAAACAGCACGTTTTGAGCTTTAATCAGCGTTTTAACGCGTAAACAACATAAAACGACGAAGATTTTTATTATTCGTTTTTTATTAATGTGCGTCTATTTGAACGGTTCAGCGATCTAAAAATGCTTGAAAATGCTTATTTTAGCAAAACAGCGTTTGAGCTTTAATCTGCGTTTTAACGCGTAAACAGCATAAAATGACGAATTTTTATTATTCGTTTAATTTATTTTCATTTGAACGATTTCAACGATCTAAAAGCTTGAAAATTTTATTATTTTTTAAATTAAGCATTTTGAGCTTTTCTGTTTAACGATTTAACACCATAAAATCGAAAATTTTTATTATCCCCTTTTGATTTTAATTGCGTTTAACGCTAAAACAGCTAAAAAGACGAATTTTTTAGCTTTATAATATTGCTTCTATTTGAACGATTTCAACGATCTAAAATGCTTGAAAAATGCTTATTTTAGCAAAACAGAGTTTTGAGTTTATCTGCGTTTTAACGCGAAAACGCATAAAAAGACGAAATTTTATTATCGTTTTTATTAATATTGCGTCTTTGAACGATTTCAACGATCTAAAATGCTTGAAAATGTTATTTTGCAAAACAGCACGTTTGAGTTTAACTGCGTTTTAACGCGAACAGCATAAAAAGACGATTTTTATTATTCGTTTTATTAATATGCTATTTAAACGATTTCAACGATCTAAAATGCTTGAAAA
>NW_027046465.1:0-24923 GCF_025399875.1 Dalotia coriaria | reverse complement strand
ACTTTTTTTTTTAAAAAACCGAACGAAATTTTTAAAAATTTTTTTTCCGGTTTTTTATTTTTTTGGGTGCAAAAAAAAATTTTTTTTTTTTTTTTGTTTTGAACGATTTCAACGATCAAAAACAAAATGTTTTTTGAAAAAGCCTTTATTTTTTTTAAAGGCCAAAAAAACAGCAAACTTTTTAAAGTTTAATCTCGGTTTTTTAAAAACCCCTTTTAAAACGCAAGCTAAAACACAAAATACAATTTTTTTTTTCTTTTTTATTAATATTGCTCTATTTAAACGTTTCCGATCTAAATGCTTGAAAATGTTATTTTAAAAAACAGCACGTTTTGGGGTTTAATCTGCTTTTTAACGCGAAAAACCAAAAAAAAGACAAATTTTTATTATTCGTTTTTATTAATTTTCTATTTAACGTTTAACGATCTAAAATGCTTAAAAATTTTTTTTAGCAAAACAACTTTTTGAGTTTTTATTCTGCGTTTTAAGGGTAAAACAGCATAAAACGACAAAAATTTTTATTATTCTTTTTTTATTAATATTGCTTATTTAAAGTTTCAACGATCTAAAATGCGAAAATCTTATTTTAGCAAAACAGCCTTTTTGAGTTTTAAATCTGCGTTTTAACGCGTAAAACAGCATAAAAGACAAAATTTTTTTTATTCTTTTTTATTAATATTGCTTCTATTTAAACGATTTCAACGATAAAAAATGCTTGAAAATGCTTATTTTAGCAAAACACCCGTTTGGGGCTTTAATCTGCTTTTTAACGCGTAAAACACATAAAAAGACAAATTTTTTTTTTTTTTTTATTAATTTTGCTTCTATTTAACGTTTAAACGATCAAAAATGCTTGAAAATGCTTATTTTGAAAACAGCACTTTTTTGAGCTTTAATCTGCGTTTTACGCGTAAAACAGCATAAAACGACAAAATTTTATTATTCGTTTTTTTTAAATATTGCCTATTTGAACGATTTAAACGACAAAATGCTTAAAAATGCTTATTTTAGCAAAACAGCACGTTTTGAGCTTTAATCTGCGTTTTAACGCGTAAAACAGCAAAATGACGAATTTGTTTTTATTGTTCGTTTTTATTAATATTGCGTCTATTTGAACGATTTCAGCTTGATCTAAAATGCTTGAAAATGCTTATTTTAGCAAAACAACGTTTTGAGCTTTTAATCTGCGTTTTAGCGCGTAAAACAGCTTTTATAAAACGACAGATTTTTTATTATTCGTTTTTATTAATATTGCGTCTATTTGAACGATTTCAACGATCTAAATGCTTGAAAATGCTTATTTTAGCCAAAACAGCACGTTTTGAGCTTTCATCTGCGTTTTAACGCGTAAAACAGCAAAATGACGAATTTTTTATTATTCGTTTTTATTAATATTGCTTCTATTTAGAAGCGATTTCCAACTATCTAAATGCTTGAAAATGCTTATTTTAGCAAAACAGCACGTTTTGAGCTTTTAATCTGCGTTTTAACGCGTAAGAGCAGCATAAAACGACGAATTTTTTATTATTCGTTTTTTATTAATATTGCTTCTATTTGAACGATTTCAACGATCTAAATGCTTGAAAATGCTTATTTTAGCAAAACAGCACGTTTGAGAGCTTTTATTCTGCTTTTAACGCGTAAAACAGCATATAAAACGACGAAATTTTATTATTCGTTTTTTATTAATATTGCGTCTATTTGAACGATTTCCAGCGATCTAAAATGCTTGAAAATGCTTATTTTAGCAAAACAGCACGTTTGAGCTTTAATCTGCGTTTTAACGCGTAAAACAACATAAAAATGACGAATTTTTTTTATTATTCGTTTTTTATTAATATTGCTTCTATTTAAACGATTTCAACGATCTAAAATGCTTGAAAATGCTTATTTTTAGCAAAACAGCACGTTTGAGCTTTAATCTGCGTTTTAACGCGTAAACATAAAAACGACGAAATTTTTATTATTCGTTTTATTTTTTACAATGCGTCTATTTGAACGATTTCAACGATCTAAAATGCTTGAAAATACTTATTTTAGCAAAACAGCACGTTTGAAGGCTTTAATGCCGCGTTTTAGCGCGTAAAACAGCATAAAACTACGAATTTTTATTATTCGTTTTTTTTTATTAATATTGCGTCTGTTGAACGATTTCAACGTTCTAAAATGCTTGAAAATGCTTATTTTAACAAAACAGCACGTTTTTGAAGGCTTTAATCTGCGTTTTAACGCGTGGAAACAGCAAAATGACGAATTTTTATTATTCGTTTTTTAGTAATATTGCTTCTATTATTTAAACGATTTCAACGATCTAAAATGCTTGAAAATGCTTATTTTAGCAAAACAGCACGTTTTGAGCTTTAATCTGCGTTTTAACGCGCGTAAAACAGCATAAAAACGACAAATTTTTATTATTCATTTTTATTAATATTGCTTCTATTTGAACGATTTCAACGTCTAAAATGCTTGAAAATGCTTATTTTAGCAAAACAGCACGTTTGAGCTTTATTCGCAAGTTTAACGCGTAAACAGCATAAAACGACAGGAATTTTTATTATTCGTTTTTTATTAATATTGCGTCTATTTGAACGATTTCCAACGATCTAAATGCTTGAAAATGCATATTTTAGCAGCAAAACAGCACGTTTGAGCTTTTAATCTGCGTTTTAACGCGTAAAAAAACAACATAAGCGAAGCCGAATTTTTATTATTCGTTTTTTATTAATATTGCTTCTTTAAGCGATTTCAACTTGATCTAAAATGCTGAAAAGTAAGCTTATTTTTAGCAAAACAGCACGTTTTGAGCTTTAATCTGCGTTTTAACGCGTAAAGAGCAGCATAAAAACGACGAAATTTTTATTATTCGTTTTTATTAATATTGCTTCTATTTGAACGATTTCAACGATCTAAAATGCTTGAAAATGCTTATTTTACAGCAAAAACAGCACGTTTGAGCTTTTAATCTGCGGAATTTTTTACGCGTAAAACAGCATAAAACGACAAAATTTTTATTATTCGTTTTATTAATATTGCGTCTATTTGAACGATTTCAACGATCTAAAATGCTTGAAAAATGCTTATTTTTAGCAAAACAGCACGTTTTGAGCTTTTATTCTGCGTTTTAACGCGTAAAACAGCATAAAACGACGAAATTTTTATTATTCGTTTTTTTATTTTTTATTGCGCGTCCTATTTGAACGATTTCAGCAATCTAAAATGCGCTTAAAAATGCTTATTTTAGCAAACGTTTTGAGCTTTTAATCTGCGTTTAACGCGTAAAACAACATAAAAACGACGAATTTTTTATTATTCGTTTTATTAATATTGCACGTCTATTTGAACGATTTCAACGATCTAAAATGCTTGAAAATGCTTATTTTTAGCAAAAACAACGTTTTGAGCTTTAATCTGCGTTTTAACGCGTAAAACAACATAAAACGACGAATTTTTATTATTCGTTTTTATTAATATTGCGCACGTCTATTTGAACGATTTCAACGATCTAAAATGCTTGAAAATGCTTATTTTAGCAAAACAGCACGTTTTGAGCTTTCATCTGCGTTTAACGCGTAAACAGCAAAATGACGAATTTTTATTATTCGTTTTTCATTAATATTGCTTCTATTTAAACGATTTCAACTATCTAAAATGCTTGAAAATGCTTGGCAAAACAGCACGTTTTGAGCTTTAATCTACTTGTTTAACGCGTAAAAACAGCATAAAACGACAATTTACCACATTATTCGTTTTTAGTAATATTGCTTCTATTTGAACGATTTCAACGATCTAAAATGCTTGAAAATGCTTATTTTAGCAAAACAGCAGCACGTTTGAGCTTTTATTCTGCGTTTTAACGCGTAAACAACATAAAACGACGAAATTTTTATTATTATTCGTTTTTTTATTAATATTGCGTCTATTTGGCGAACGATTTCAACGATCTAAAATGCTTGAAAATGTACAGCAAAACAGCACGTTTTTGAGCTTTTAATCACCGTTTAACGCGTAAAACAGCATAAAATGGTAGAATTTTTATTATTCGTTTTTATTAATATTTCTTCTATTTAAACGATTTCAACGATCAAATGCTTGAAATGCTTATTTTAGCAAAACAGCACGTTTTGAGGAAAAGCAATCTGCGTTTTTTAACGCGTAAAACAACATAAAACGACGAAATTTTTATTATTCGTTTTTATTTTGTGCGTCTGTTGAACGATTTCAACGATCTAAAATGCTTGAAAATGCTTATTTTAGCAAAACAGCACGTTTTGAGCTTTGTCTGCGTTTTAACGCGTAAAACAGCATAAAACTACGAATTTTTATTATTCGTTTTTATTAATATTGCGTCTATTTGAACGATTTCAACGTTCTAAAATGTGAAAATGCTTATTTTAACAAAACAGCACGTTTTGAAGGCTTTTAATCTGCGTTTTAACGCGTAAAACGGCAAAAATGACGAATTTTTTTATTATTCGTTTTAATATTGCTTCTATTTAAACGGTTTCAACGATCTAAAATGCTTGAAAATGCTTATTTTAGCAAAACAGCACGTTTGCGAGCTTTTAATCTGCGTTTAACGCGTAAAACAGCATAAAAACGACAAATTTACTATTATTCGTGCATTAATATTTGCTTCTATTTGAACGATTTCAACGATCTAAAATGCTTGAAAAATGTATTTTAGCAAAACAGCACGTTTTGAGCTTTATTCTGCGTTTTAACGCGTAAAACAGCACTAAAAACGACGAAATTTTTATTATTCGTTTTTATTAATATTTAACGTCTATTTGAACGATTTTCAACGATCTAAAATGCTTGAAAATGCATATTATAGCAAAACAGCACGTTTTGAGCTTTTAATCTGCGTTTTAACGCGTAAAACAGCACATAAAAATGACGAATTTATTTTTATTATTCGTTTTTTTTTATTAATATTGCTTCTATTTAAACGATTTCAACGATCCTAAAATGCTTGAAAATGCTTATTTAGCAAAACAGCACGTTTGAGCTTTGTCTGCGTTTTAACGCGTAAACAACATAAAACGACGAAATTTTTATTATTCGTTTTTATTAATATTGCTTCTATTTGAACGATTCCAGCGATCACAAAATGCTTGAGAAAATGCTTATTTTAGCAGCAAAACAGCACGTTTTTGGTAATCTGCGTTTTACGCGTAAAACAGCGCATAAAAACGACAAAATTTTTTATTATTCGTTTTTTATTAATATTGCGTCTATTTGGCGAGACGATTTCCAGCGATCACAAAATGCTTGAAAATGCTTATTTTAGCAAAACAGCACGTTTTGAGCTTTTATTCTGCGTTTTTAACGCGTAAAACAGCATAAAACGACGAAATTTTTATTATTCGTTTTTTATTTTTTATTGCGTCTATTTGAACGATTTCAACGATGTAAAAATGCTTATTTTAGCGAAGCAGCACGTTTTGAGCTTTTAATCTGCGTTTTAACGCGTAAAACAACATAAAAACGACGAATTTTTATTATTCGTTTTTATTAATATTGCGTCTATTTGAACGATTTCAACGATCTAAAATGGCGAAAATGCTTATTTTAACAAAACAGCACGTTTTTGAAGGCTTTAATCTGCGTTTTAACGCGTAAAAACAGCAAAATGACGAATTTTTATTATTCGTTTTATTAATATTGCTTCTATTTAAACGATTTCAACGATCTAAAATGCTTATTTTAGCAAAACAGCACGTTTTGAGCTTTTAATCTGCGTTTTTAACGCGTAAAACAGCATAAAACGACGAAATTTTTATTATTCCTTTTTATGTATTGTGCTTCTATTTGAACGATTTCAACGATCTAAAATGCTTGAAAAATGCTTATTTTTAGCAAAACAGCACGTTTTTGAGAGCTTTAATCACGTTTTTACGCGTAAAACAGCATAAAACGACAAAATTTTTTATTATTCGTTTTTTATTAATAATATTGCGTCTATTTGAACGGTGATTTCCAACGATCTAAAAATGCTTGAAAATGCTTATTTTAGCAGCAAAACAGCACGTTTTGAGCGCTTTTAATCTGCGTTTTTAACGCGTAAAACAGCATAAAAACGACGAATTTTTTTTATTATTCGTTTTTATTAATATTGCGTCTATTTGAACGATTTCAACGATAAAATGCTTGAAAATGCTTATTTTATAAAAGCAGCACGTTTTGAGCTTTAATCTGCGTTTAACGCGTAAAACGGCAAAAATGACGAATTTTTGTTATTCGTTTTTATTAATATTGCTTCTATTTAAACGATTTCAACGATCACAAAATGCTTGAAAATGCTTATTTGAGCAAAACAGCACGTTTTGAGAGCTTTATTCTGCGTTTAACGCGAGAAACAGCATAAAAGCATTGAGGTACATTATTCGTTTTTTATTAATGTTGGCTCTATTTGAACGATTTCCAGCGATCTAAAATGCTTGAAAATGCTTATTTTAGCAAAACAGCACGTTTTGAGCTTTAATCTGTGTTTTAGCGCGTAAAGCAGCATAAAAATGACGAATTTTTATTATTCGTTTTATTAATATTATTGCTTCTATTTAAACGATTTCAACGATCTAAAATGCTTGAAAATGCTTATTTTAGCAAAACAGCACGTTCTGAGCTTTAATCTGCGTTTTAACGCGTAAAACAGCATAAAAACGACGAAATTTTTTATTATTCGTTTTTTTATTAATATTGCTTCTATTTGAACGATTTCAACGATCTAAAATGCTTGAAAATGCTTATTTTAGCAAAACAGCACGTTTTGAGCTTTTGAAATCTGCGTTTTTTACGCGTAAAACAACATAAAAACGACAAAATTTTTTATTATTGTTTTTATTAATATTGCGTCTATTTGAACGATTTCAACGATCTAAAATGCTTGAAAATCTTATTTTAGCAAACAACGTTTGAGCTTTTATTCTGCGTTTTTAACGCGTAAAACAACATAAAAACGGCAGAAATTTTTATTGTTAAGTTTTTATTTTTATTGCGTCTATTTGAACGATTTCAACGATCTAAAATGCTTGAAAATGCTTATTTTAGCAAAACAGCACGTTTGAGCTTTAATCTGCGTTTTAACTTGCGTAAAAACATCATAAAACGACGAATTTTTTATTATTCGTTTTTATTAATATTGCGTCTATTTGAACGTGATTTCAACGATCTAAAATGCTTGAAAATGCTTATTTTAGCAGCAAAACAGCGTTTTGAGCTTTAATCTACTGATTTTAACGCGTAAACAGCAAAATGACGAATTTTTATTATTATTAAGACTTTATTAATATTGCTTCTATTTAAACGATTTCAACGATCTAAAATGCTTGAAAATGCTTATTTAATAAAACAGCACGTTTTGAGCTTTAATCTGCGTTTAACGCGTAAAACAGCATAAAACGACGAATTTTTATTATTCGTTTTTTATTAATATTGCTTCTATTTGAACAATTTCAACGATCTAAAATGCTTGAAAATGCTTATTTTAGCAAAACCAGCACCGTTTTGAGCTTTATTCTGCGTTTTAACGCGTAAGAAAAAACAGCATAAAACGACAGGGAATTTTTATTATTCGTTTTATTAATATTGCGTCTGTTGAACGATTTCAACGATCACAAATGCTTGAAAATGCTTATTTTGCAAAACAGCACGTTTGAGGCTTTAATCTGCGTTTAACGCGTAAAACAACATAAAATGACGAATTTTTTATTATTCGTTTGCCGCTAACGCTTCTATTTAAACGATTTCAACGATCTAAAATGCTTGAAAATGCCCATTTTAGCAAAACAGCGTTTTGAGCTTTAATCTGCGTTTAAACGCGTAAAACAGCATAAAACGACGAAATTTTTATTATTCGTTTTTATTAATATTGCTTCTATTTGAACGATTTCAACGATCTAAAATGCTTGAAAATGCTTATTTTAGCAAAACAGCACGTTTGAGCTTTAATCTGCGTTATTACGCATAAAACAGCATAAAAACGACAAAATTTTTTATTATTCGTTTTTTTATTAATATTGCGTCTATTTGAACGATTTCAACGGGTAAAATGCTTGAAAATGCTTATTTTTAGCAAAACAGCACGTTTTTGAGCTTTTATTCTGCGTTTTAACGCGTAAACAGCATAAAACGACGAAATTTTTATTATTCGTTTTTTATTTTTATTGCGTCTATTTGAACGATTTCAGTCTAAAATGCTTGAAAATGCTTATTTTAGCAAAACAGCACGTTTGAGCGCAATCTGCGTTTTAACGCGTAAAACAGCTTATAAAAACGACGAATTTTTATTAATCGTTTTTATTAATATTGCTTCTATTTGAACGATTTCAACGTCTAAAAGTAGCGAAAATGCTTATTTTTAGCAAAACAGCACGTTTGAGCTTTATTCTGCGTTTTAACGCGTAAAACAACGCAAAACGACGAGAATTTTTTATTATTCGTTTTATTAATATTGCTTCTATTTGAACGATTTCAACGATCTAAAATGCTTGAAAATGCTTATTTTAGCAAAACAGCACGTTTTTGAGCTTTTAATCTGCGTTTTTTACGCGTAAAACAGCTTTATAAAACGACAAAATTTTATTATTCGTTTTATTAATGTGCGTCTATTTGAACGATTTCAGCGATCTAAAATGCTTGAAAATGCTTATTTTAGCAAAACAGCACGTTTTTGAACTTTTATTCATGCGTTTTAACGCGTAAAACAGCATAAAACGACGAAATTTTTATTATTCGTTTTTATTTTTTATTGCACGCGTCTATTTGAACGGTTTCAACGATCTAAAATGCTTGAAAATGCTTATTTTAGCAAAACAGCACGTTTTGAAGCTTTTAATCTGCGTTTTTAGCGCGTAAAAACATCATAAAACGACGAATTTTTATTATTCGTTTTTATTAATATTGCGCGTCTATTTTGAGCGATTTCAACGATCTAAAATGCTTGAAAATGCTTTATTTTAGCAGCAAAACAGCACGTTTTTGAGCGCAATCTGCGTTTAACGTAAAACAGCAAAATGACGAAATTTTTATTATTCGTTTTTTTATTAATATTGCTTCTATTTAAGCAATTTCAACGATCTAAAATGCTTGAAAATGCTTATTTATAGCAAAACAGCGTTTTGAGCTTTAATCTGCGTTTAAACGCGTAAAACAGCATAAAAACGACGAAATTTTATTATTCGTTTTTATTAATATTGCTTCTATTTGAACGATTTCAACGATCTAAAATGCTTGAGAAAATGCTTATTTTAGCAGCAAAACAGCAGCACGTTTTGAGCTTTAATCTGCGTTATTACGCATAAAACAGCATAAAACGACAAAATTTTTATTATTCGTTTTTTATTAATATTGCGTCTATTTGAACGATTTCCAGCGATCTAAAATGCTTGAAAATGCTTATTTTAGCAAAACAGCACGTTTTGAGCTTTTAATCGCGTTTTAACGCGTAAAACAGCATAAAAACGACAAATTTTTTATTATTCGTTTTTATTAATATTGTTCTATTTGAACGATTTAAAGTCAAAAAACGAAAATTTTTTTTTAGCAAAACAGCACTTTTTGAGTTTTATTCGCGTTTTAACGCGTAAAACAGCATAAAAAAACGAAATTTTATTATTCGTTTTTATTAATATTGCGTCTTTTTGAAGATTTCAACGATCAAAAATGCTTGAAAATGCTTATTTTAGCAAAACAGCAGTTTTGAGTTTTAATCTGCGTTTAACGCGTAAAACAGCATAAAAAAAAAATTTTTTATTATTCTTTTTTTTAAATATTTTCTTTTAAAAACGATTTCAACGTTTTAAAATGCTTGAAAATGCTTATTTTAGCAAAACAGCACGTTTTGAGTTTTAATCGGTTTTAACGCGTAAAACAGCATAAAACGCGAAATTTTTATTTTCTTTTTTTATTAATATTGTTTATTTGAAGATTTCAACGATCAAAATGCTTAAAAAGTTTTTTTAGCAAAACAGCCGTTTTGAGCTTTAATCGCTTTTTAACGCGTAAAACAGCAAAAAACAAATTTTTATTATTCTTTTTTAAAATTTATTGCGCTTTTGAACGATTTCAACGTCTAAAATGCAAAAAAATTTTTTTAGAAAAAACAGCCGTTTTGAGCTTTAATCTGCTTTTTAACGCGTAAAACAGCATAAAACGAAATTTTTTATTATTCTTTTTTTTAAATTTATTGCGTCTATTTGAACATTTCAACGATCTAAAATGCTTAAAATGCTTATTTTAGCAAAACAGCACTTTTTGAGTTTAATCGCTTTTTAACGGGGGAAAAAGCATAAAACACGAAATTTTTATTTTCTTTTTTTATTAATATTGTTTTATTTGAACGATTTCAACGATCTAAAATGCTTGAAAATGTTATTTTAGCAAAACAACGTTTTGAGTTTTAAATCTGCGTTTTAACGCGTAAAAAAAAAACGACTTTTTTATTATTCTTTTTTTATTTATTGCGTCTTTTGAACGATTTCAACGATTAAAATGCTTAAAAATGTTTTATTTTAGCAAAACACCCTTTTTGAGTTTAATCTGCGTTTTTAACGCGTAAAAGCAAAAACGCAATTTTTTTATTTTTTTTATTAATTTGCGTCTATTTGAACGATTTCAACGATCTAAATGCTTGAAAATGCTTATTTTGCAAAACAGCACTTTTTGAGCTTTTCGCGTTTTAACGCGTAAAAAGCATAAAAAACAAAATTTTTATTATTCTTTTTTTTAAATTTGGTTATTTAACGTTTCCCCAACACAAAATTTTTGAAAATGCTTATTTTAGCAAAACAGCACGTTTTGAGTTTAAATTTCTGCGTTTTAACGCGTAAAACAGCATAAAAACGACGAAATTTTTTTTTTCTTTTTAATTTTATTGCTCTTTGAACGATTTAACGATCTAAAATGTTTAAAAATTTTAAGCAAAACAGCACGTTTTGAGTTAATTGCACGCGTAAAACAGCAAAAACGACAAAATTTTTTATTTTTTTTTTTTTAAATATTGCCTATTTGAACATTTCAACGATCTAAAATGTTGAAAATGCTTATTTTACAAAACACCCGTTTTGAGCTTTTTCTGCTTTTTAAACGCGTAAAACACATAAAAGACGAATTTTTTATTATTCTTTTTTATTTATTGCTTCTTTTTAAAACGTTTCAACTTTAAAAAAATGTTTGAAAATGCTTTTTTTTTGCAAAACAGCACTTTTTGAGTTTAATCTGCGTTTTAACGCGAAAAACAGCAAAAAAAACGACGAAATTTTTATTATTGTTTTTTTTTTAAATTGCCATTTGGATTTCAACGATCTAAAAATGCTTATTTTAGAAAAACAGCACTTTTTGGGTTTTAATTGCGTTTTACGCGTAAAACCAAAAAAACGAAAAAATTTTTATTATTCTTTTTTATTAATATTGCGTCTTTTGAACGATTTCAACGATCAAAAATGTTAAAAAAATGCTTATTTTAGCAAAAAACGTTTGAGTTTTTATTCTGCTTTTTAAACGCGAAAAACAGCTAAAAGCAAATTTTTATTATTTTTTTTTATTTTTTTCGTCTATTTAACGATTTAACGAAAAAAAAAGCTTGAAAATGCTTATTTTAGCAAAACAGCATTTGAGTTTTAATCTGCGTTTTACGCGTAAAACAGCATAAAACGACGAAATTTTTTTTTTTTTTTTTTATTGGCATTTGAACGATTTAAATTTTAAAATGCTTGAAAATGCTTATTTTAGCAAAAAGAAGTTTTGAGTTTAATTGCGTTTTAAAAGCGTAAAACGCAAAAAAACGACGAATTTTTATTATTCTTTTTTTATTAATTTTTGTCTATTTGAACGATTTCAACGATCTAAAATGCTTAAAATGCTTTTTTAGCAAAACACAGTTTTGAGCTTTAATCTGCGTTTTAAGCGTAAAACACAAAATGACGAATTTTATTATTCTTTTTTTTAAATTTTGTTCTTTTAAAAACATTTCAACGATCTAAAATGCGAAAATGCTTTTTTTAGCAAAACAGCCTTTTTATTTATTCTGCTTTTTTGCGAAAAAGCATAAAACGACAAATTTTTTTATTATTCGTTTTTATTTTTATTGCTCATTTGAACATTTCAACGATCTAAAATTTTGAAAATGCTTATTTTGAAAACACCCGTTTTGAGTTTAATTTGCGTTTTAGCGTAAAACAGCAAAAAAACAAAAAAAATTTTTTTATTATTCGTTTTTTTTTAATAGCGTCTATTTAAAATTTCAACGATCAAAAATGCGAAAATTTATTTTAAAAAAAACACCACTTTTTGGGTTTTACTGCGTTTTAACGCGTAAACAGCAAAAAAAGACAATTTTTATTATTCGTTTTTAAAATTGTTCTATTTAAACGATTTCAACGATCTAAAATGCTTGAAAATGCTTATTTTAGAAAAAACACCCGTTTTGAGTTTTAATCTGCGTTTTAACGCGTAAAACAGCAAAAAAACGACGAATTTTTATTATTCTTTTTTTATTAATATTTTCATTTGAACATTTCAACGATCTAAAATGCGAAAATGCTTATTTTGAAAACAGCACTTTTTGAGCTTTAATCTGCGTTTTAACGCGTAAAACAGCAAAAAAACGACAAATTTTTTTATTATTCGTTTTTTTTTAATATTGCGTCTATTTGAACGTTTCAACGTTTAAAATGCTTGAAAATGTTATTTTAGAAAAACAGCACGTTTTGAGTTTAATCGCTTTTTAACGCGAAAAACAGCATAAAACACAATTTTTTATTATTCGTTTTTATTAATATTGTTTATTTGACGATTTCAACGATCAAAAATGCTTGAAAATGCTTTTTTTAGAAAAAAACAGCACGTTTTGAGTTTAATCTGCTTTTTAACGCGTAAAACAGCAAAAAAAACGACAAAATTTTTATTATTCGTTTTTTTTTTAAATTTGTTTCATTTGAACGATTTCAACGATCTAAAATGTTAAAAAATGCTTTTTTTAGCAAAACAGCACTTTTTGAGTTTTAAATCTGCGTTTTAACGCAAAACAGCATAAAACGACGAATTTTTTTATTATTCTTTTTTATTATTGCGTCTATTTGAACGATTTCAACGATCAAAAATGCTTGAAAATGCTTTTTTTACAAAACAGCCTTTTTGAGTTTAATCGCTTTTTAAGGGTAAACAGCAAAAAAACAACGAATTTTTTTATTCTTTTTTTTATTAATATTGCTCTATTTGAACGATTTCAACGATCTAAAATGCTTGAAAATGCTTATTTTCCAAAACAGCACGTTTTGAGCTTTAATCTGCGTTTTAACGCGAAAACAGCAAAAAAAAGACGAATTTTTATTATTCTTTTTTTATTAATATTGCGCTTTTGAACGATTTAAACGATCTAAAATGTTTGAAAATGTTATTTTAAAAACAGCAGTTTGAGTTTATTCTGCGTTTTAACGCGTAAAACAGCAAAAAACGACGTTTTTATTATTTTTTTTTTTTTTGCGTCTATTTGAACGATTTCAACGATCAAAATGCTTGAAAATGTTTTTTAACAAAACAGCACGTTTTGAGTTTTAATCTGCTTTTTAACGCGAAAAACAGCAAAAAAAGACGAATTTTTATTATTCGTTTTTATTAATATTGCTTCATTTAACGATTTCAACGATTAAAATGCTTGAAAATGCTTATTTTACCCAAAACAGAAAGTTTTGAGTTTTAATCTGCGTTTTAACGCGTAAAAAAGCAAAAAACGACAAAATTTTTATTATTCTTTTTTTATTAATATTGCTCTATTTTAACGATTTCAACGATCTAAAATGCTTGAAAATGTTATTTTAGCAAAACAGAAAGTTTTGAGTTTAATCTGCTTTTTAAACGCGAAAACAGCATAAAACGACAATTTTTTTTTATTTTTTTTTATTAATATTGCGCTATTTGAACGATTTCAACGATCTAAAATTTTGAAAATTTTTTATTTTAGAAAAAAGACTTTTTGAGCTTTAACTGCGTTTTAACGCGAAAAAACGCTTAAAAAGAATTTTTTTTTCGTTTTTTTAATATTGTTTATTTAAACGTTTCAACATTAAAATGCTTGAAAATGCTTTTTTTTAGAAAAAACAGCCTTTTTGAGCTTTAATCGGTTTTTAACGCGAAAACAGCATAAAAACGACGAATTTTTATTATTCGTTTTTATTTATTGCTTCTTTTGAAATTTCCAACATTAAAAAATGCGAAAAGCTTATTTTTAAAAAAGCCGTTTTAGTTTAAATTCGTTTTACGCAAAACACAAAAAACAAAAAAAAATTTTATTATTCTTTTTTTAAATATTGCGCCTATTTGAACGATTTCAACGATTAAAATGCTTGAAAATGCATTTTAGCAAAACAGCACGTTTTGAGCTTTAATCTGCGTTTTAACGCGTAAAACAGCTTAAATGACGAATTTTTATTATTCATTTTTATTAATATTGCTTTATTTAAACGATTTCAACGATCTAAATGCTTAAATGCTTATTTAAGCTAAAACAGCACGTTTTGAGCTTTAATCTCCCGTTTTGAACGCGTAAACAGCTAAAATGACGAAATTTTTATTATTCGTTTTTATTAATATTGCCTATTTGAACGATTTCACTGATTAAAATGCTTGAAAATGCTTATTAGCAAAACAGCACGTTTTGAGTTTTTTAATCTGCGTTTTAACGTAAACAGCATAAAATGAGATTTTATATTCGTTTTTTATTAATATTGCTCTATTTAAACGATTTAACGGTTTAAAATGCTTGAAAATGCTTATTTTACAAAACAGCACGTTTTGAGCTTTAATCCGTTTTAACTAAAACAACATAAAACGACGAAATTTTATTATTCGTTTTTATTAATATTGCTTCTATTTGAACGATTTCAATACTAAAATGCTTGAAAAGCAAGCAAAACAGCACGTTTTGACTATAATCTGCGTTTTTTACGTAAAACAGCATAAAACGACAAAATTTTATATTCGTTTTTTATTAATAGCTTCTTTTGAACGATTTCAATGACTTAAATGCTGAAAATGCTTATTTTACGCAAAACATACGTTTTGAGTTTAATCTGCGTTTTAACGCGTAAACGCATAAAACGACGAATTTTATTATTCGTTTTTATTAATATTAGCGTCTATTTAACGATTTCAACGATCAAAAAATGCTTGAAAATGATTATTTTGTAAACAGCAGTTTTGAGTTTAATCTCGTTTTAACGCTGTAAAACATTAAAAGACAATTTTTATTATTTGTTTTATTAATATTGCCGTCTATTTGAACGGATTTCAACGATCTAAAATGCTTGAAAATGCTTATTTTGAAAAACAGCACGTTTTGGGGTTTAATCTGCGTTTTTTTAACGGGGTAAAAAAAAGGATAAAAGGGACGAATTTTTTTTTTTCCCGTTTTTATTAATATTGCTTCTATTTAAAACGTTTTCCCAAGGGATCAAAAAAATGCTTGAAAATGCTTTTTTTTTAAAAACAGCACTTTTTTGAGTTTTTAAAATCTGCGTTTTAACGGTAAAAAAAGCAAAAAAAGGGACGAAATTTTTTTTTTTCTTTTTTATTAATAGTTTCTATTTGAAGGGGTTTTTCCCAACTATCTAAAATGCTTAAAAATGCTTTTTTTAAAAGAAAAAAGCCCCGTTTTGAGCTATAATCTGCGTTTTACGCGAAAAAACAGCAAAAAAAGGGACAAAATTTTTTATTATTCTTTTTTATTAATATTGCGTTTTTTGAACGATTTCAACGATCTAAAATGTTTGAAAAGTTTTGGGAGCAAAACAGCACGTTTTGAGTTTTAATCTGCGTTTTGCGTAAAACAGCTTAAAATGACGAATTTTTATTATTCTTTTTTTATTAATATTGCTTCTTTTTAAAACGATTTAAAACGATCAAAAAATGCTTAAAAATTTTTTTTATTTTAGCAAACAGCACTTTTTGGGTTTTAATTTCCGCGTTTTAACGCGAAAAAACAGTTTAAAAAATGACAAATTTTTTTATTATTCGTTTTTTTTAAATTTGTTTCTTTTTTAAAATTTTTCAACGATTTTAAAAATGCTTGGCTTATTTTAGCAAAACAGCACGTTTTGAGTTTTTAATCTGCGTTTTAACGCGTAAAACAGCATAAAAATGACAAATTTTTTATTATTCTTTTTTATTAATATTGCTTCTTTTTAAAAACGAAACGATCTAAAATGCTTGAAAATGCTTATTTTAGAAAAAACAGCACGTTTTGAGTTTTAATCTGCGTTTTAACGGAAAAAAAAACAAAAACGACGAAATTTTTATTATTCGTTTTTTTTTAATATTGTTTCTTTTTTAAAACGATTTAAAATGATCTAAAATGCTTGAAAATGTTTATTTTAGAAAAAACAGCACGTTTTGAGTTATAATCTGCGTTTTCGCGTAAAACAGCATTTTAAAAAAATTTTTTTTATTCGTTTTTTAATTAGGGGCCTATTTGAACAAAATTTCCCAACGATCAAAAAAATGCTTGAAAATGTTTATTTTAGCAAAACAGCACTTTTTTGAGTTTTTAACTGCTTTTTAAAAGGAAAAAACAGCAAAAAAACGACAAAATTTTTATTATTCTTTTTTAAATTAATATTGCGTCTTTTTGAAGGGATTTCAAGGGATCAAAAAATGCTTAAAGATGCTTTTTTTAAAAGAAAAACAGCACGTTTTGAGCTTTAATCTGGTTTTAAGGGCGGTAAACAGCATAAAAACGACGAATTTTTTTATTTTTCGTTTTTATTAATTTTTGGTCTATTTGAAGGGGATTTCAACGATCAAAAAATGCTTGGAAAGCTTATTTTAGCAAAACAGCACTTTTTGAGTTTTAATCTGCGTTTTAACGCGAAAAAACAGTTTAAAAAAATGACGAATTTTTATTATTCTTTTTATTAATATTGCTTCATTTAAACGATTTCAAGATCAAAAAATGCTTTGAAAATGCTTATTTTAGAAAAAACAGCACTTTTTTGGTTTAATTGCGTTTTAAGGGCGAAAAAACAGCAAAAAAACGACGAAATTTTTTTTATTCTTTTTTTATTAATATTGCTTCATTTTAAAACGACCCCCAACGATCAAAAATGTTTGGAAAATCCCTTTTTTTTAGCAAAACAGCACTTTTTAAAGCTATAATCTGCGTTTTACGGGGTAAAAAAAGCTTTAAAAACGAAAAAATTTTTTATTTTTCGTTTTTATTAATATTGCGTCTTTTAAGGGTTTTTCCAACGATCTAAAATGCTTGAAAATGCTTTTTTTGTTAGCAAAACAGCACGTTTTGAGCTTTAATCTGCGGTTAACGCGTAAAACAGCTTAAAATGACAAATTTTTTTTTATTATTCTTTTTTTATTAATATTGCTTCTATTTAAACGATTTCAACGATCTAAAATGCTTGAAAATGTTTTTATTTTAGAAAAAACAGAAATTTTTTTAGCTTTAATCTGCTTTTTAAACCGCGTAAAACTTTTTAAAAAAATGACAAATTTTTTTATTATTCTTTTATTAATATTGTTTATTTGAACGATTTCAACGATCTAAAAATGCTTGAAAATGTTTATTTTAGAAAAAACAGCACGTTTTGAGTTTTAATCTGCTTTTAACGCGAAAAAACAGCATAAAAAAAAATTTTTTTATTATTTCGTTTTTTTAATATTGTTTCTTTTTAAAACGATTTCAACGATTTTTAAAAATGCTTGAAAATGTTTATTTTAGAAAAAACAGAAATGTTTTGAGCTTTAACTGCGTTTTAACGCGTAAAACAACAAAAAAAAGGGACAAAATTTTTTTATTTTTCTTTTTTTTTAAATATTGTTTCTATTTGAACGATTTAAAAAGGGGATCTAAAATGTTTGAAAATGCTTTTTTTTAGCAAAACAGAACGTTTTGAGTTATAATCTGCGTTTTCCGCAAAAAACAGCATAAAAACGAAAAAATTTTTTATTATTCGTTTTTATTTTTTTATTGCGTCTATTTAAAACGATTTCAACGATCAAAAAATGCTTGAAAATGTTTTTATTTTAGCAAAACAGCACGTTTTAAAATTTTTAATCTGCTTTTTTACGCGTAAAACAGCAAAAAAACGAAAAAAATTTTTTTTTTCCTTTTTTATTAATATAGCGTTATTTGAAAGTTTTCCCCAACGATCAAAAATTTTTTTAAAAAATGTTTATTTTAGAAAAACAGCACGTTTTGGTTTTAATCTGGGGTTTTTAAAGGTAAAAAAATAAAAACGACGAAATTTTTATTATTCGTTTTTATTAAAAATTTGCGTCTATTTGAACGATTTCAACATCTAAAAGGTTTTGAAAATGTTTTTATTTTAGAAAAAACAGCACGTTTTGAGTTTTAATCTGCTTTTTAACGCGTAAAACAGCATAAAATGACAAATTTTTTTATTATTCGTTTTATTAATATTGCTTCTTTTAAACATTTCAACGATCAAAAAATGCTTGAAAATGTTTATTTTAGAAAAACAGCACGTTTTATTTTTTTAATCTGGTTTTAACGGAAAACAGCATAAAAAGGGGAAAAATTTTTATTATTGTTTTTATTAATATTGCTTCTAGTTGAACGTTTTCCCCAACGACAAAAAATGTTTTAAAAATTTCCCTTTTTTAGAAAAAAACAGCACGTTTTGGGGTTTTAATCTGCGTTTTAAGGGTAAAACAGCAAAAAAAGGGACGAATTTTATTGTTTTTTTTAAATATTGCGTCTTTTTTGAACGATTTCAACGATTTTAAAATGTTTAAAAAATGTTTAAATTTTAGCAAAACAGCACGTTTTGAGTTTTTTAATCTGCTTTTTAAACCGCAAAACAGTTTAAAAAATGACGAATTTTTATTATTCTTTTTTTATTAATATTGTTTCTATTTAAACGATTTCAACGATCAAAAATGTTTTGAAAATGCTTATTTTAGCAAAACAGCACGTTTTGAGTTTTTAATCTGCGTTTTAACGCGTAAAACAGCAAAAAAAAACGACGAATTTTTTTATTTCGTTTTTATTAATATTGTTTCTATTTAAAAGGGATTTCAACGATCAAAAAATGCTTAAAAAATGCTTATTTTAGAAAAAACAGACGTTTTGAGTTTTTTCCCCCGCGTTTTAACGCTTTAAAACACCCAAAAAAAACGACGAAATTTTATTATTTTTTTTCCCAAATTATTGCGTCTATTTGAACGTTTTCCGATCTAAAATGCTTAAAAATGTTTATTTTAGAAAAAACAGAAAGTTTTGAGTTTTTAATCTGCGTTTTAACGCGAAAAAACAGCAAAAAAATGACAAATTTTTTTATTATTCTTTTTTATTAATATTGCTTCCTTTTTAAACGACTTCAACGATCAAAAAATGCTTGATAATGCTTATTTTGAAAAACAGCACGTTTTGATTTTTTAATCTGCGTTTTAACGCGTAAAAAAAGCAAAAAAAAAAACGACGAAATTTTTATTATTCGTTTTATTAATATTGCTTCTTTTTAAAACGATTTCAACGATCAAAAAATCCCTTAAAAAAATGTTTTTTTTTGGAAAAACAGCACTTTTTGGGAGCTTTAATCTGCGTTTTCCCCGTAAAAAAAGCATAAAAGGGAAAAAATTTTTTTTATTTATTCGTTTTTATTAATATTGGGTCTATTTGAACGCGTTTTCCCAACGATCTAAAAATGCTTGAAAATGCTTATTTTTCAAAACAGCACGTTTTGAGCTTTTTTTCCCCCGGTTTTAACAAAAAACAGCAAAAAAAGGGACGAAATTTTTTTTAAATTCGTTTTTTTTTTTATTGCGTCTATTTAAAACGATTTCAACGATCTAAAATGCTTGAAAATGTTTTTTTTAAAGCAAAACAGCACGTTTTGAGCTTTTTCCGTTTTAACGCGAAAAACAGTTTTAAAAGACAAATTTTTTTATTATTCGTTTTTATTAATTTTGGGTTTCTATTTAAACGTTTTCCCCAACGATCTAAAATTTAAAAATGTTTATTTTAGAAAAACAGCACGTTTTATTTTAATCTGCTTTTTGCGTAAAACAGCAAAAAAACGACAAATTTTTTTATTATTCGTTTTTTTTAAATTTGTTTCTATTTGAACGTTTTCCCCAACGATCTAAAATGGTTGAAAATGCTTATTTTAGCAAAACAGCACGTTTTGAGTTTATTCTGCGTTTTAACGCGAAAAAACAGCAAAAAAAAACGACGAAATTTTTTATTCGTTTTTATTAATATTGCGTCTTTTTTGAACGTTTTCCCCAACGATTTTAAAATGCTTAAAAAATGCTCATTTTATCAAAACAGAAACGTTTTGAGTTTTATCTGCGTTTTAACGCGAAAAAAACAGCAAAAAAACGACGAATTTTTATTTTTTTCGTTTTTATTAATATTGTTTTATTTGAACGACTTCAACGACTAAAAATGTTTTTAAAAATGCTTTTTTTAAAAGAAAAACAGCAGGGTTTTGAGCTTTATTCTGCGTTTAAAACGCGTAAAACAGCAAAAAAAACGACAAAATTTTTTTATTTTTCGTTTTTATTAATATTGCGTCTTTTTTGGAACGATTTCAAGGGATCAAAAAATTTTAAAAATGTTTTTTAAAAAGCAAAAAAAAAGCACTTTTTTTGAGTTAAAAATTCGCTTTTTTACGCGTAAAAACAGCTTTAAAACGACAAAATTTTTTTTTTTCCTTTTTTTATTAATATTGCGTCTATTTAAAACGATTTCAACGATCTAAAATGTTTTTTGAAAATGTTTTATTTTAGCAAAACGAACTTTTTGGGTTTTAAATTTCGCGTTTTAACGCGTAAAAAAAACAAAAAAAAACGACGAAATTTTATTATTCGTTTTTATTAATATTGCTTCTTTTTGGGAACGATTTCAACGATCTAAAAGTTTAAAAATGTTTATTTTAGAAAAAACAGCACGTTTTGAGCTATAACCTGCTTTTTTCCGGGGTAAAACAGCATAAAACGACAAAATTTTTATTTTTCGTTTTTTTTAATATTGCGTCTTTTTTAACATTTAAACCGATTTTAAAATGCTTAAAAAATGTTTTTAGAAAAAACAGAAAGTTTTGAGTTTTAATCGGCTTTTTGGCGAAAAAACAAAAAATGACGAATTTTTATTATTCGTTTTTTATTAATATTGCTTCCATTTAAACGACTTCAACGATCAAAAAATGTTTGAAAATTTTTTTTATTTTAGCAAAACAGCACGTTTTGAGTTTTAATCTGCTTTTTAACGCAAAACAGCAAAAAAAATGACAAATTTTTTATTATTCTTTTTTATTAATATTGCGTCTTTTTTTGAACGTTTTCCCCAAGGGACAAAAATGCTTGAAAATGTTTTATTTTAGCAAAAAAATTTTTTGACCCTTTTAATCTGCTTTTTAACGCGTAAAAACGTTTAAAAAATGACAAATTTTTTTTAATTCGTTTTTATTAATATTTCTTTTTAAAAACGTTTTCCCAACGATCTAAAAATGCTTAAAAAAATTTTTTGGGGTTTTATTTTTAAGCAAAAAACAGAAAAAGGGTTTTTTAAGTTTTTTAATTTTTTTGCGTTTTAACGCGTTTTTTTTTTTTGCAAAACAGCACGTTTTTTTTTTCGCGTTTTAACGCGAAAACAGCTACAAAAAGGGACAAAATTTTTTATTTTTTTCGTTTTTATTAATATTGCGTCTATTTGAACGATTTCAAGGGATCAAAAATGCTTAAAAAGTTTTAATTTTAGCAAAACAGCACGTTTTGTTTTTTATTCTGCTTTTTAACGCGTAAAACAGCTTTAAAAACAAAGAAATTTTTATTATTCTTTTTTTATTTTTATTGTTTCTTTTTAAAACGATTTCAACGATCAAAATGCTTGAAAATTTATTTTAGCAAAAAAATGTTTTGAGTTTTAATCTGCGTTTTAACGCGTAAAACAGCAAAAAAAAACGACAAATTTTTTTTTATTATTCTTTTTTATTAATATTGCTTCATTTGAACGATTTAAGGGATCAAAAAAATGGTTGAAAATGTTTATTTTAGCAAAACAGCACTTTTTGGGTTTTAACCCGGTTTTAAAGGAAAAAACAGCATAAAATACGAAATTTATTATTATTCGTTTTTATTAAAAATTTGTTTCTTTTTAAAAACGATTTCAACGATCTAAAAATGCTTGAAAATGCTTATTTTAGCAAAACAGCACTTTTTTGACCCTTTAAACCCTGCGTTTTAAGGGTAAAACAGCATAAAAACGACGAAATTTTTATTATTCTTTTTTATTAATATTTTTTTTTTTGAACGATTTCAACGATCTAAAATGCTTAAAAATCCCTTATTTTAGAAAAAACAGCACTTTTTGAGTTTTAATCTGCGTTTTAGGGTAAAAAAAAGGCAAAAAAAACGCCCAAAATTTTTTTATTATTTTGTTTTTTAATATTGCGTCTTTTTTGAAGGGATTTAAAAGATCTTGTTTGAAAATTTTATTTTAGCAAAACAGCACGTTTTGAATTTTTATTCCCGTTTTAACGCGAAAAACAGCAAAAAAAACGACGAAATTTTGGTTTTGGTTTTTTTTTTTATTGCGTTTTATTTAAAAGGGGATTTCAACGATCTAAAATGCTTAAAAAATGTTTTATTTTAAAAACAATTTTTTGGGAGTTTAAATTTCGCTTTTTAAGGGCGAAAAAAGTCAAAAAAAAACGACGAATTTTTTTATTATTCTTTTTTATTAATATTGCGTCTATTTGAACGATTTCAACGATCTAAAATGCTTGAAAATCCCTTTTTTTTAAAAGAAAAACAGCACGTTTTGAGCTTTAATCTGCGTTTTAACGCGAAAAAACAGCTTAAAATGACAAATTTTTTATTATTTCGTTTTTATTAATATTGTTTTATTTAAACGATTTCAAACGATCTAAAATGCTTAAAAAATGCTTATTTTAGCAAAAACAGCACGTTTTGAGTTTTTAAAACCCGCGTTTTAACGCGTAAAAAAGCATAAAAACGACAAATTTTTTTATTATTCTTTTTTATTAATATTGTTTCTATTTGAACGTTTTCCCCAACGATCAAAAAATGCTTAAAAAATGCTTTTTTTTTAAAAGAAAAACAGCACGTTTTGAGTTTTATTTTTTTTAAAACGCGAAAACCCGCAAAAAAACGACAAAATTTTTTTATTATTCTTTTTTATTAATATTGCGTCTATTTGAAGGGTTTTCCCCCAACGATCTAAAATGTTTAAAAATGTTTATTTTAAAAACAGCACGTTTTGAGTTTTAATCTGCGTTTTAACGCGTAAAACAGCAAAAAAATGACAAATTTTTTATTATTCGTTTTTTTTAAATTTGTTTTGATTTAAAAACGATTTCAACGATCAAAAAATGCTTAAAAATTTTATTTTTGCAAAAACAGCACTTTTTGAGTTTTAACTGCGTTTTAACGGGGAAAAACAGCAAAAAAACGACAAAATTTTTTATTTTTCCCTTTTTTTATTAATATTGTTTCTATTTGAACGTTTTCCCAACGATTAAAAATGTTTGAAAATGCTTATTTTAGCAAAACACCCTTTTTTTGAGTTTTTAATCTGCGTTTTAACGGGAAAAAACAGCATAAAACGACAAATTTTTTTTATTATTCTTTTTTATTAATATTGCTTCTTTTTGGGAAGGGATTTCAACGTTTCAAAATGCTTAAAAATGCTTTTTTTAAAAGCAAAACAGCAGGGTTTTGAGCTTTAATCTGCGTTTTAAGCGTAAAACACATAAAAACAAATTTTTTTATTTTCTTTTTTATTAATATTTTTTTGAACGACAACGATCTAAAATGCTTGAAAATGCTTTTTTAGAAAAAACAGCACTTTTGATTTAAATCTGCTTTTAAAAACGCGAAAACAGCTAAAAGACTTTTTTATTTTTCTTTTTTTTTTTTGGTTTTTAAAAACCAAAAAAATTTAAAATTTTTAAGCAAAACGCACGTTTTGACTTTTTTCTGCTTTTTAAACGCGAAAAAAAAAAAGACGAATTTTTTTTTTTCTTTTTTATTTAGGGTCTATTTGAACTTTTCCCAAGTCTAAAAATGCTTAAAATTTTATTTTAAAAAACAGACTTTTGGGTTTTTAACGCTTTTTAACGAAAAAAGAAAAATGCGTTTTTTTTATTATTCGTTTTTAAAATTCCTTTTTTAAAATTTAAATTTTTTTAAAACCCTTTTTTGCCCCCCAAAACCGTTTTGGTTTTAAATTTTCGTTTTAAAAAAAGTAAAAACGAATTTTTTTTACGTTTTTAAATTTTTTTTTTTAACAAAACATTAAAATTTAAAAAATGCTTTTTTAGCAAAAACAGCTTTAATCATTTTTTAAGGGGGGAAAAAAAAAAAAGCTTTTTTTTTTTTTCGTTTTAAATTTTTGTTTATTTAAAAACAACGTTAAAAAATTTAAAAATGTTTTTTGGGGAAAACAGCAGGTTTTACCCGTTTTAAAAAAACAAAAAAAAAAAAAAATTTTTTTTAAAATTTTCTTTTTAAAAGCCTTTTAAATTTTTTTCCTTAAAAGAAAAGCATTTTAAAAAAATTTTAATTTTTTATTTAAATTCCTTTTAAGGGTAAAAACAAAAAAAAGGAAATTTTTTTTTTTTTTAAAAAGGGGCCCAACGGTTTAAAGCAAAATTTG
The DNA here is from genome assembly GCF_025399875.1 of Dalotia coriaria. Taxonomy (NCBI): domain Eukaryota; kingdom Metazoa; phylum Arthropoda; class Insecta; order Coleoptera; family Staphylinidae; genus Dalotia; species Dalotia coriaria. Next base: position 274 of record NW_027046465.1, on the reverse strand, counting down.
AAAAGATTTTTAAAACGGTTTTTTACTTATTTCTTTTAAGGGTAAAACACAAAAAAAGGAAAAATTTTTTAAAATTTTTTTTTTTAAAAAGCGCTTTTCTTTTTAAAACGTCTTAAAATTTTTAAAAGCTTTTTTGAAAACCACTTTTGTTTTTCGCGTTTCCCCAAACCCCAAAAAAAAAAAATTTTTTTTTGTTTTTTTTTCCCCTTTAAAACTTTTCAAATTAAAAATGTTAAAATGTTTTTTTGAAAAAAGATTTTTGTTAAAAATTTGC